>NC_068445.1:8950000-9250000 GCF_023373465.1 Oncorhynchus keta | reverse complement strand
GCCCCCTGTATGTAGAGGGGGCCTATTCGCAGAGTGGGGCACCCAAACCAAATCTTGCTCAGGGCCCCACGTGGGCTAGAGGCGGCACTGGGTGACATACCTATCAGACACACAGCTACTGTTTGTCAATAGGTACAGACTCCTCTGCTCTTTCATGAGAAACTTGACCGGCAGGTGTTGTTGTAACAGAAACATCTTTGTGGAGTGAGATAATGTTGCGAAGGTGATCGAGATCCTATAGTCTGGAAACTCTAAAAATAAATTGTAGACCATTATACACCAAAAACAGCACAACACCCTCAAATATCTTCACACATTAAATGTGCCACTTTGCACCCTATGTTGAAAACATGTTTGTGGTTTCAGTGGGTGTGTATTTGAACATGGGGAATAAACACTGAACATTCAGTGTGTTTGCCGTGTGGGTATACATAAAAGTCCCTACACGCCCCCCTCAACCATAACGTCACTCCTTTCACCATACAGGACATCCTGGGCTAAAGATACACATTGGGGTGGGGTATATTTTGTGTGTGTGTGTGTGTGTTAGGGGCTCTTTGTTGGGACCCCTAGATTGTGGCATTTATTGGTGGTAAGGTGAACGTGTTCCCCCAAGACGTGAATCACAAGGAGGAAGTGGGAGGTGTTATTGAAGGGTGGGATAGACAACCTGTTTATTCTAGTTCAGATCTGTACCGAACTGTTATCTGGCTGGTTGCCTTTCTCATGTTGGGACTCCCCTTGACCATAATTCTATCCTCCTGCTTCCTGCTTACAAGCAAAAACTCAAACAGAAAGTACCAGTGCTCAATGCGGAAACGGTCTGATGGGGGGTTCTACTAATCAAACATATAGAAATGTTTTAAGATGGTCATACCAAGCATCATTTAGCTATTTTATTTTGAATTTTAGGACCCCTTTTGGTATCCCCCAAAATATTAAACATTATTTGATGAAACATTGAATTGCAATTAGCCCGTAGAAACGCATCTGTCCAATATCTGAGCGATATAAGAAAGATCAGGAAATGATTGTATTTCTTTTAACCCATATTTAACCCCTTTTTTGACACTAACTACGTCTATATATACGGTACATTAAGAAAGTATTCAGACTCCTTGACTTTTTCCAAATTTTGTTAAATTACAGCCTTATTCTAACATAGATCAAATTGTTGTTTTTTCTCATCAATCTACACACAATTCCCAATAATGAAAAATCAAAAATGGGAAATATCACATTTACATAAGTATTCAGACCCTTTACTCACTGATTTGTTGAAGCTCCTTTGGCAGCGATTACAGCCTCGAGTCTTCTTAGGTATGACGCTACAAGCTTGGCACACCTGTATTTGGGGAGTTTCTCTCATTCTTCTCTGCAGATCCTCTCAAGCTCTGTCAGGTTGGATGGGGAACGTCGCTGCATTGCTATTTTCAGGTCCCTCCAGAGATGTTCGTTTGAGTTCAAGTATGGGCTCTGGCTGGGCCACTCAAGGACATTCAGAGACTTGTCCTGAAGCCACTCCTATGTTGTCTTGGCTGTCTGCTTAGGGTCGTAGTCCTTTTGGAAGGTGTACGTTTGCCAAAGTCTGAGGTCCTGAGCGCTCTGTATTAGGTTTTCATGAAGGACGAACATTTTGCTCTGTTCTTCTTTCCCTAGATCCTGACTAGTCTCCCAGTCCCGTTGCTGAAAAACATCCTCACAGCATGATGCTGCCACCACCATGCTTCACCGCAGGGATTTTGCCAGGTTTCCTCCAGACGTGACGCTTGGCATTCAGGCCAAACTCTTCAATCTTGGTTTCATCAGAACGGAGAATCTCATGGTGTCTCATGGTGCCTTTTCTCATGGTGCCTTTTCTCTTTAGGTGCCTTTTGGCAAACTCCAAGCGTGCTGTGAATTTCAAACACAGATTCAACCACAAAGACCAGGGACGTTTTCCAATGCCTCACAAAGAAGGGCACCTATTGGTAGATGGGTACAAACCAAAAAAAATAAGACTTTGAATATCCCTTTTAGCATGTTGACGTTATTAATTACACTTTAGTTTAGTGGTGTAACGGACCGTAGTTGAGCCGTGATCCGTACAGATCACCTCCTATGGTTCGGCACGCATGTGAACCGCCGATTAATTGTACATTTTAACCATCATAGTGTGAAATACAGTTTTACTGCCTCTGTTACTTGTTAAAGTAATAATTTACTAAATCTCGATGCAGAGTTGCAGTGGAAAGATAAATACAAGACAGAATCCGTGTTGTGTTTTACTCTGAAGCCTGAAGGTTGATTTTGATTATTTAAAAAAAACAGTTGTGTGCACTGTTCATGTGAACAGAGCATGTTGAATCCCAAGGAATCAGTCCTTGATGCTCGCTTTGCAAAAATTAAAGAAGACAAAAGAGTAGTGACAGCCACGGCTGGCAGGGGAGCTGAAGAACTGGAAAAGCCTCCTGCTTCATCTAAGTCTCATGTATGGGAGCATTTTGGCTTCCCTGTCAAATATGATGACGGAAGAAGGGTGGTGGACACCACCACCATTACGGTGTGTAGGCATTGTGAACACAAGAAAGCCATATGATCATGAAAAAAAAAACATAGAGCACACATTTAAAGCGTCATCACCTTGGTGTGTCAGTGACGGGAGCAAACTCAGCCAAGAAACAACTTCTCACCGCGGCATTTAAGCAGCCCTTTGCAGCAGAATCAGACCGGGCTGAAGCCATCACCAAATCTATTGGGATGTTTATCGCTGCAGACATGAGGCCATACTCTGTTGTGGAAAACAAAGGGTTTAAAAATATGATGAAAGTGCTTGAGCCACGCTAGGAAATCCCCTCGCGCATTGAGCACTGAAACTGCACCTTCTGTGTCCATGATCCTACCTCTGAAAACAAAGATTCTACAATCCATGGCCCCAAGTGAGGAAGGCAGCACCATCGCTAGAGATGTCAAGGCTGCCATTAGAGAGAACCTGAACCCAGGATACCCTCCTAATGTACAGGACTACCTTCATAGATCTACTGCACTGGATCCAAGGTTCAAGTCCCTGTCTCAGCGAGACCCTGCCCCACGCCAGATGACATACAGTGATCTCACCACTGAGATTGTGGCCACTGAAGACGTCCAAAAATAAGAGTGAATGACTTAAATAATAAATATATTGCAGTATAATCTTAGTCTATGCTATTGCTATTAGAATCATCCATTTTTTTATTTGGAATAATAATGGCTTTTATTAAATGTTGCCACAATTATAGTTCTATGAAATATGAAACTAAATCATTAGTTTAATAGATCATTTCATTTTCTGCAGGGTCAAGACACAGAGCCGACAGGAGTAGACCCAGAGGCATCTCCTCCACAAAATAATTTGGTCATGAAGGAGCTTTTCGGGGATACATTTGCAAGCAAGGACACAGGCAAGACGTTTGCCAACACCATCAACTAGGAGGTGGCATCCTACAAGGCAGCAAGTGGCGTTCCACTGGATGGTGATCCACTAACATGGTGGAAAAGCAATGAGTGTAAATACCCTCACATTGCCATGATGGCAAGACGCTACATGGCTGTGCCTGTCACTTCAGTTCCTAGCGAGAGGGTGTTCTCCACGGCAGGGGACATAGAGATTGCAAAGAGGTCTACCCTCTCCCCACACAATGTAGATATCCTCATATTTTTAAAAACACAGGTCTGCTTTGCTTTCTTAACTTTGAACTTTTTTTTGACACAGGCAATTTGTTCATTCCCTATTGTTCATATTGCACTTTAATTTAACAATTGAATATTTTAAGATTTTATTTAAACATTGAAAAGTTCCTTGCTTTAAGTGTTCTTTAAGTAATACATGGAAAGCAAAGTTATTTTTGTCTCTCTTTTTTTTTGCTGACCCGAAAAATGATCCAATCCGCACTCAAAACTGTGATCCGATCCAAACTGTGAGTTTTTTTATTCGTTGCACCACTACTTTAGATGGTGTATGAATACACCCAGTTACGTTTGCAATCGCAACAAATCTGCTCAGATCCCAACCAAGGAGCATCAAAATCCGTGCTATAAATTCTATATTCCTAGATGCCCTTCCAGACTCACTCCACCTACCCAAGGACATCAGAGTACAAAAATCGGTTAACCACCTAACTGAGGAACTACATGTAACCTTGCGTTATACCCTAGATGCAGTCGCACCTCTAAAAACAAAAAACATTTGTCATAAGAAACTAGCTCCCTGGTATACAGAAAATACCCAAGCCCTGAAGCAAGCTTCCAGAAAATTGGAACGGAAATGGCGCTACACCAAACTGGAAGTCTTCCGACTAGCTTGGAAAGACAGTACAGCACAGTATCGAAGAGCCCTTACTGCTGCTCGATCATTCTATTTTTCCAACTTAATTGAAGAGAATAAGAACAACCCGAAATGTATTTTTGATACTGTCGCAAAGCTAACTAAAAAGCAGCATTCCCCAAGAGAGGATGGCTTTCACTTCAGCAGTGATAAATTCATGAACTTCTTTGACGAAAACATCATGATCATTAGAAAGCAAATTACGGACTCCTCTTTAAATCTGCGTATTTTTCCAAAGCTCAGTTGTCCTGAGTCTGCACAACACTGCCAGGACCTAGGATCAAGGGAGACCCTCAAGTTTTTAATACTATATATCTTGACACATTGATGAAAATAGTCATGGCCTCTAAACCTTCAAGCTGCTTACTGGAACCTATTCCAACTAAACTACTGAAAGAGCTGCTTCCTGTGCTTGGCCCTCCTATGTGGAACATAATAAATGCCTCCCTATCCACCAGATGTGTACCAAACTCACTAAAAGTGGCAGTAATAAAGCCTCTGAGGAAAAAGCCAAACCTTGACCCAGAAAATATAAAAAACTATCGGCTTAAATCGAATCTCCTCTCAAAAAACATTTAAAAAGCCGTTGCCCAGCAATTCACTGCCTTCCTGAAGACAAACAATGGATACGAAATGCTTCAGTCTGGTTTTAGGCCCCATCATAGCACTGAGACTGCACGCGTGAAGGTGGTAAATTACCTTTTAATGTCGTCAGACCAAGGCTCTGCATCTGTCCTCGTGCTCCTAGACCATAGTGCTGCTTTTGATATCATTGATCACTACATTCTTTTGGAGAGATTGGAAACCCAAATTGGTCTACTCGGACAAGTTCTGGCCTGGTTTAGATCTTATCTGTCGGAAAGATATCAGTTTGTCTCTGTGGATGGTTTGCCCTCTGACAAATCAACTGTACATTTCAGTGTTCCTCAAGGTTCCATTTTAGGACAACTATTGTTTTTACTATATATTTTACCTCTTGGTATTGTCATTCTGAAACATAATGTTAACTTTCACTTCTATGTGGACGATACACAGCTGTACATTTCAATGAAACATGGTGAAGCCCGAAAATTGCCCTCGCTAGAAACCTGTGTTTCAGACATAATGAACTGGATGGCAGCAAATGTTTTACTTTTAAACTCTGACAAAATAGAGATGCTAGTTCTAGGTCCCAAGAAACAAAGAAATCTTCTGTTGGATCTGACAATTAATCTTGACGGTTGTACAGTTGTCTCAAATAAAATTGTGAAGGACCTCGGCGTTACTCTGGACCCTGATCTCTCTTTTGATGAACTTATCAAGACTGTTTCAAGGACAGTTTTTTCCCCCATCTACGTAACATTGCAAAAATCAGAAACTTTCTGTCCAAAAATTATGCTGAAAAATGTATCCATGCTTTTGTCACTTCTATATTAGACTACTGCAATGCTCTACTTTCCGGCTACCCAGATAAAACACTAAATAAACTTCAGTTAGTGCTAAGCACGGCTGCTAGAATCTTGACTAGAACTGTAATATGGACTTGGTCGTTTACCAAATAGGGCTATCTTCTGTATACCACCCCTACCTTGTCACAACACACTGATTGGCTCAAATGCATTAAATAGGAAAGAAATTCCATAAATTAACTTTTAAAAAGGCACACCTGTTAATTGAAATGCATTCCAGGGGACTACCTCATGAAGCTGGTTGAGAGAATGCCAAGAGTGTTCAAAGCTGTCATCATGGGAACAGGTGGCCATTTGAAGAATCTCAAATATAAAATATATTTTGATTTGTTTAACACTTTTTTGGTTTCTACATGATTCCATGTGTTATTTAATATTTTTGGTGTCTTCACTATTATTCTACAATGTAGAAAATAGTAAAAATAAAAAAAACCTTGAATGAGTAGGTGTTCTTAAACTTTTGACAAGTAGTGTATGTAATCAAGATATATTAGGGTTTTATTTGTAACATATTTTTTTAATATATATATATTTTTTTACAAATGTTAAAATTTGACTTCCACTTAGACATGAAAGTATTTTGTGTAGGTCATTGACAAAAAAGTCAATTTAATCCCACATTGTAACACAAGAAAAATCTGGAAAAAGTCAAGGGTGTGAATACATTCTGAAGGCACTGTACTCTGCTGCTACTGTCTTATCTATCATTTTACCTACTCATTTATCTAAGCCCTACCTATATGTACATACACTGAACACAAATATAAATATAGCATGCAACAATTTCAAACATTTTACTGAGTTACAGTTCATGTAAGGAAATCAGTCATTTGAAATAAATTAATTAGGCCCTAATCTATGGATTTCACATGACTGGAAATACAGATATGTATCTGTAGGGGCGTGGATCAGAAAACCAGTCAGTATCTGTTGTGACCACCATTTGCCTCATGCAGCACGACACATGTCCTTCACATAGAGTTGATCAGGCTGTTGATTGTGGCATGTGGAATGTTGTCCCACTCCTCTTCAATGGCTGTGCGAAGTTGCAAGAACTGCAACACGCTGTCGTACACGTAGATCCAGAGCATCCCAAACATGCTCAATGAGTGACATGTCTGGTGATATATGCAGGCCATGGAAGAACTGGGACATTTTCAGCTTCCAGGAATTGTCTACAGATCCTTGCGACATGGGGCCATGTATTATCATGCTGAAACATGAATTGATGGCAGCGGATGAATGGCCCGACAGTGGGCCTCAGGATCTCGCCACTGTATCACTGTGCATTCAGCTTGCCATAAATAAAATGCAATTGTGTTCATTGTCTGTAGCTTATGTCTGCCTATACCATAACCCCAGCGCTACCATGGGGCAGTGTTCACAACATTAACATCAGAAAACTGCTCGCCCACATGACACCATCTGCCCGGTACAGTTGAAACCGGGATTAATCTGTGAAGAGCACACTTCTCCAGCATGACAGTGGCCATTTGCCCACTGAAGTCGATTATGATGCCAAACTCCAGTCAGGTCAAGACCTGTTGAGGATGATGAGCATGCAGATGAGTTTCCCTGGCTGGTCTCAGGTGATCCCTCAGATGAAGAAGACAGATGTGGAGGTCATGGGCTGGCGTGGTTATGTCAGGTCTGAGGTTTTGAGGCTGGTTGGATGTACTGCCTCTAAAATGATGTTGGAGGCCACTTATGGTATAGAAATGAACATTCAGTTGTCTGGCAACAGCGCTGATGGTCATTCCTGCAGTCAGCTTGCCAATTGAATGCTCCCTCAACTCCCTCATCTGGGGCATTGTGTTGTGTGAAAAAACTGCACATTTTAGAGTGGCCTTTTATTGTCCGCAGCACAAGGTGCACCTATGTAATGATCATGCTTTTTAATATAATATGCCACACCTGTCAGGTGGATTAATTATCTTGGCAAAGGAGAAATGCTCACTAGCAGGAATGTAAAGACATTTGTGCACAGCATTTGAGAGAAATAAGCTTTTTGTGCATATGTATCTTTTATTTCAGCTCATGAAACATTGGACCATCACTTTACACGTTGCGTTTATATTCTTGTTCAGTATATGTCTATATATATATTTTTTTTTATCTGTAACTGCATTGTTGGAAAAGGACCTGTAAGCATTTCACTGTTAGTTTACACTTGTTGTTTACAAAGCATGTGACAAATCAAATGTGACTGATTTTCAGGCATACTGTGAACACTGACTATAGTGCTGATAAAGGATTTTATATGTTTAAAGTAATGACTAAAGGATTCCACCCTGAAATCATATAATTGTATGAAATGTGTTAGAGTAATAATTCGCAATATGAGCTGGGTAGAGTTGAGACATTCAAGGCTAACTGAACTGTCGACTTGTGATAACTCTGAAACAAAATAACAGAAAAGAGGACTCCCCAACTTAGGTAGGGGGAGTAACTGTTAGGAAAGGCTTGTAGAAGATAATGATAAATTATGTGTCAGTATTGTGGAAAAATACAGCCCACCTAAAAGGAGGTGGAGTTTCTACTGATGTGTGTGTGTGTGTGTTTGTGTGTGTGTGTGTGTGTGTGTGTGTGTGTGTGTGTATGTGTGTGGTGTGTATGTGTATGTGTATGTGTGTGTGCATGTGTGTGTGTGGGGGGGTATGGGAGTTATAAAATGACTGTGTTCTCATTTTTTACGTCAGAGTACTCTCTGAATAAAGGATTGATCAATTGCAGACTGGGGGCTTTGTCTAATTCTTCATTAACCAGGGTCTTACAAACTTCTGTGAATTGGTCAAAGCTATAGTGATAGTTGAGTTCAACCATTGGGATAAAAATTCTCGTGACAACTTGGTCCTTCGAGCCGGATCTCAATAGCTGCTTCTGTCGTCCCAAGGAACTGCTAAAAACCGTGCACGGGTGGATCAGAGATCCGTAAGATAAAGACCTGACCTCTGAAATTGAGAGTCCATTTCAGGCCGGTGGCGAACTGGTACACGACAGAGGCGGTGACGAGATCCAACCTATATTGAAATCTCAGCTGCAAGATAAGATCAGTAATCTTTATTCATTCGTTTGGAGTTAAATTCTAAACTTACTAATAACTGACTTTGAATGGACTGGATTAAATTCCTATAAAGCATTGGTAAAGATAAATGTGAGGGAGGATTTTAACTGTAAAAATAACAGCAATTAAGATTTGTATCAGGTATACCGTCCATACAATCTAATGTAGAGAAAGTTTAAGACAAAAGTATCTATGTTAGAGTTGGCGGCACTGGGTCACAGATCTCAGTAAGAAATTTAGAAGTAAGTAAGTTTGGATTCGAAATGACTCAGGGTAGTTGAGGCCAATCCAAAAATAAACTAAGTAAGTTACGTTAGTCTAGGACTAACGGCAGTAAGTGAGATGAAGTATAATAACAGTAAGAGCACACACATGGATTGTGAGAACAAGCATAATAATCAAGGGAAACAGCAGGTCAAGGGTTAGATAAAGCCAGGATGTGGCTGTCTGAAGCCCGGAAAAGAAGGCAAGAAGGCAAGTGTAAAGAAAGAAGAAGAAAGTTATTAAGGGAGAGAGAGAGAGAGAGAGAGAGAGAGAGAGAGAGAGAGAGAGAGAGAGAGAGAGAAGTTTCAAGAAGGATATCAGCAGGGGAAAAATTATGTGCGTGTGAGATAGGTTTATTAACTTCTTGATGCACCCATCCCGTTAGCGGGATAATTTTCATCAACACCTGCTGAATTGCAGAGAGCCAAATTCAAACTAAATTAATACAAATATTTCATTTGAATGAAATCACAAGTGCAATATAGCAAAACACAGCTTAGCTTGTTGTTAACCCACCTGGCATGTCAGATTTCAATACATCTTTTCGGCGAAAGCATAACAAGCGTTTATGTAAGAACATCTCTCTCAGTAGACAAAATATTACAAACACCTGGCAGCCAAGTAGATTGGTCACGAAAGTCAGAAAAGCAATAGATTAATTCGCTTACCTTTGATGATCTTCGGATGTTTGCACTCACGAGACTCCCAGTTACACAATAAATGTTCCTTTTGTTCCATAAAGATTATTTTTATATCCAAAATACCTCCGTTTGTTTGGCCCATTATGTTCAAAAATCCACAGTAAAGAGCAGTCATGACAACGCAGACAAATTCCAAATAGTATCCGTAATGTCCACAGAAACATGTCAAACGTTTTTTATAATCAATCCTCAGGTTGTTTTTAAAATATATAATCGATAATATATCAACCGCAACTATCTTTATCAGCAGGAGAGGGAAAGGCAATGACAGCCCAAACTCTGTTACGCATACAAAAGCTGCTGGCACCCGGCCATACAATGACGCGATGTTATCGTTCTTGCTCATTTTTCAAAATAAAAGCCTGAAACAATGTCTAAAGACTGTTGACACCTTGAGGAAGCTAAAGGAAAAGGAATCTGGTTGATATCCCTTTAAATGGAGCAAAGGCAGGCTATGGAACATGGAGATTTCTAAATAAAAGCCACTTCCTGGTTCGATTTTCCTCAGGGTTTCGCCTGCAATATCAGTTCTGCTATACTCGCAGACAATATTTTGACAGTTTTGGAAACTTTAGAGTGTTTTCTATCCAATACTACTAATAATATTATCGAATATATATTCCAAAAACAACCTGAGGATTGATTATCAAAAACGTGGCATGCCAGGTGGATTAACAAAAGGCGTGTGTTTTGCTATATTGCACTTGTGATTATATGAATATAAATATTTTTAGTAATATTATTTGAATGTGGCGCTATGCAATTCAGCGGTTGTTGATGACAATTATCCCGCTAAAGGGATGGGTAGCATCAATAAGTTAATAGAGGGAGTTAAGTCTGCTCTATACCATATGAGCATACCCCCTGAGTCACTTGCCTGTTTCACACCTGGTAGTTTGGTGAATGAGACTACCAGCTCTCTGTAACCCAGGGGGCAACCAGTGGGACCATCTCCTCTATACCATGTTTCTTGTAGGATGACAATGTCTGTTTTCTTTGATGAAGTCCAGGTCCCTGCTCTTTAGGCCAAAGGCAGATGACCTCAGGCCTTAGATATTCCAGGATGAGAACAAAGGCCTTGTGTTCCATAAAGTGTCCAATGTTGTTAGTCGTGTGGTTTGGCCTGAGACAAGTAAGTGTGAGCAGAGCCTTCTGAGCATCTGGTACATGCCATTGTCTTGGGCTAGTGTAAGAGTGGGGGTTGGGCCTGTTTGCCTGCTCACGGCCTGGACATATGTGTGACTTTCACGTCGAGAGCCCTCTTTGCGGGAGTGGGGGGCATGGGGTGGGCAGGAGGGGCATAGGTCTGATCTGAGGGGGCCTAAATGGGGTGTGGGCATGGTTGACTTGGGGGGGTGTTGCTTGGTTGGGTTGGGGGTGGGGGTGTGGATGTGGATGTGGATGTGGCTGGTGGTGTTGTGGTCTGAATGTAGGTCCTCTCGTCGTGGGTCTTCTATGTGTAGGTCCTGGGGGGGGGCTGTGTGCAGTGTGTGAAGTGTTGGGGCTGCCTTTGAAGTGTTGGGGCTGCCTTCGTCTTCCATCACATCATTGATGTTTCCTCATACAATGGCTTCATGATATGGAACAAGATCAACCCCACCTGGATGCCTGATAAGCGGAACAAGAGGAAGGTGTTCTTGGAGCAGCTGCGAAAGGCACTTGTAACCCCACACATTCAAAGAAGGGAGCGACTCCCCTGCACAGCAGCCTCTGCAGCGCTTGTGAAAGCTGTTCATGGGGCTGAATCTTGTCCTGATCCACCTGAGGCTGCAGCTGAGGTAGGCAAGAGGAGGAGATACCAATTATGCCCCCCAAAGAAGTACTGTAAAACAAATAATATGTGCTGCATATTGAATTGATTGAATTATGTTCTTCACATTTTTGTTTTGTATCTATTATCTTATTTTATTCGTATTTATTGTTGTTGTTTATACACCTTGTGGGTGGGGGCAATGGTTAAAAAATGGGAGAAGACTAGTATTTTGTAGTTTAATTTCTCATTGTACAATATATAAGAATATATCACTATGTTGCCAAAAATGTTCAAGACTGTTATTGTTTCCCTTCAATAAAATGCATTCAAAACTACTTTCTGCACATTTCTGCTACTTTCTTAGGCTATACAAGTGCTATCTCTTGCTAAAAAAAATAATGTTTACACCTATGCAGTACCTTTAGCAATAATAATAATAATAAAGTTTTATTTTAGTAAATAAACAATTATGATAGGTGTGTTGTAATAAAAACGAGTGGTGTCCACTGATTAAATGCAGTCTTTCAGCATTGTGAAGAGGGAAAACACAGATATTCACAAAGTTTGTGATGATTGACACAAAGTTTCTTTCATGCAAAATAGATCTGGGGTTTAAAATTCAATTAAGCTGCTTTATTTCAGGAGTTTAGTGAAGGAGGGTCATTTTCTGCCCTTTGGACAATGGGAGTATACAGAATTTTAAGACTACACAAGGGTTAAGCCCTGTTTATGTGTGTGCCGGGGACATACGTGTGAGAGGGCAGAAGCAGGAACATTCTCAGCCTCAGAAGTGATTTACAAGGGATTTTGTTTGTGAAGGTTCATGGGTAAGGTATATAACATATCCTACCCCATCCCCGAACACTGTCATGTGTAGCATCCCCTATATGTGAGAATCTGTGGGGTATACAGTAGGTGACAGCGTTGTCATGACAACAGCAACATACAGTGTGTGTTTCTGTATGGATATCTGGAACTGCCTGCCTGTTCAGCCCCTGAGTGAGCATGTCAACGTCCTCTATTTATATATACGGTGTGCTAGACCTGCTGTTTTTGATATGTATGATGTTCAAAAACACGTTCGGGTTCTATTCTATTTACACACACAAAGGGAGAGAGAGAGAGAGACACGTCTAGAGGAAGACACACAGCATGTCTGTCTACAGTCAGTGTAGTAACACTGTTGATAGTGTTGGTGAAGAATTGATTTACAATTGATGTGTACCTAATGTTTGTATCATGAATTATATTTCAGTGCAATATAATAGAAGTAATGAAATTAAGTGTTAGTATTATAGTGTAATTTTTTGGTGCCTGGTATTGTGCACAATATGAGTGTGTATGTATGTGTGTGTGTGTGTGTGTGTGTGTGTGTGTACACGTGTGCATCTGTGATGGCAGCAGATGTCCTCTGTTCTCCAGACTGGCTGGTCTTTGTTGCTGCTCCCTCATGCAGACGGGGCTGGCCACGTGCATCTGTGTCTGCTGAGTGTTGCTCCGCCTCCATCGGTGTGTGAGCTGTCAATCAGAGTGCTCAATCTCCACCCCTAATCCCACCCTCTTACTATCTTGTTACCTCTCTCGCACACACGCACGCACGCACGCACGCACGCACGCACACACACACACACACACACACACACACACACACACACACACACACACACACACACACACACACACACACACACACACACACACACACACACACACACTGACCAGTTGGACTTACAATCACATGCTCACACAAAGCCTCTCTCTCTTCTGCAGGCCTTCCCTTCCCCCTTCTCTAGCTCTCTGTAAACACAGCTCTCTGTCTTAGGGGACCTGTCGTGATGTTTCTTAGTTCTCTGGTGAAACATAGTAGTCTCTGCTCCCTCTAAGTTCCCCCCTGCTCTTCCAGACTGCAAACTTCTATTATGCACATGTCTACCTAGAAGAGAAAGCTTTGAATAAGTTGCACCCATTCTCTCTCTCGCTCTCTCCAGTCAATCATAACTACAGGGTCGTTCCACCTCAAAAAGCACAAGAAAGAGGATTTTAACTCCCAACATCTCAGATTGTTCTGAAATCGTTTATGTTGTTAGAAACATAAGATTAATATTCATGCAACACTATTTTGTTGAAATATAATTTGATCTGAGAAATTAAGCTAATTGATTGCATCAAAATTTGCCATTTTAATGTATGGGATTCATATAATATTAAATAAATATAGTACCTAACGACCAATTTGGACCAAACTGTTTTCTAACAATGAGTTAGACATGAGGAATTCAAAGGAATGATGAAAAGGCACCCATGGACCCCCCATGCCAATCCAACAACAAGTGTACAGTATCAGTTATTTTATCTTACTAGGCAAGTCAGTTAAGAACAAATTCTTATTTTCAATGACAGCCTAGGAACAGTGGGTTAACTGCCTTGCTTTTGGGGCAGAATGACAGCTTTGTACCTTGTCAGCTTGGGGATTTGAACTTGCAACCTTCCGGTTACTAGTCCAACGCTCTAACCACTAGGCTACCCTGCCACCCCAAGCTCTCTAGTAGTATCATATCAAATCAAATTGTATCTTGTACCTTACAGTGAAATGCTTACTTACGAGCCCCTAACCAACAATGCAGTTTAAAAAATTTACGGATAAGAATAAGAAATAAAAGAAACAAGTAATTAAAAAGCAGCAGTTAAAATAACAATAGCGAGACTATATACAGGCGGGTACCGGTACAGAGTCAATGTACGGGGGCACTGGTTAGTTGAGGTAACTATGGTGTTGAACACTGAGCTGTAGTCAATGAATAGCATTCTCACATAGGTGTTCCTTTTGTCCAGGTGGGAACGGGCAGTGTGGAGTGCAATAGAGATTGCATCATCTGTGGATCTGCTGGGGCTCTATGTAAATTGGAGTGGGTCTAGGGTTTCTGGCATAATGGTGTTGATGTGAGCCATGACCAGCCTTTCAAAGCACTTCATGGCTACAGACGTGAGTGCTACGGGTCGGTAGTCATATATGCAGGTGACCTTAGTGTTCTTGGGCACAGGCACTATGGTGGTCTGCTTAAAACATGTTGGTATTGCAGATTTGAACAGGGAGATGTTGAAAATGTCAGTGAAGACCCTTGCCAGTTGGTCAGCTCATGCTCGCAGTACACATCCTGGTAATCCGTCTGGCCCTGCGGCCTTGTGAATGTTGACCTGTTTAAAGGTCTTACCCACATCGGCTGCGGAGAGCGTGATCACACAGTCTTCCGGAACAGCTGGTGCTCTAATGCATGTTTCAGTGTTATTTGCCTTGAAGCGAGCATAGAAGTGATTTAGCTAATCTGGTAGGCTTACGTCACTGGGCAGCTCTCGGCTGTGCTTCCCTTTGTAGTCTGTAATGGTTTGCAAGCCATACCACATCCGACGAGCATCAGACCCGGTGTAGTACGATCTGATCTTAGTCCTGTATTGACGCTTTGCCTGTTTGATGGTTTGTCGGAGGGAATAGCGGGATTTCTTATAAGCTTCCGGGTTAGAGTCCCGCTCCTTGAAAGCTCTAGCTCAGTGCGGATGTTGCGTGTAATCCATGGCTTCTGGTTGGGGTATGTACATATGGTCACTGTGGGGACGATGTCATCAATTCACTTATTGATGAAGCTAATGACTGATGTGGTGTACTTCTCAATGCCATTGGAGGAATCCCGGAACATATTCCAGTATGTACTAGCAAAACAGTCCTGTAGCTTAGCATCTGCTTTATCTGACCACTTTCTTTATTGATCAGGTCACTAGTGCTTCCTGCTTTCATTTTTGCTTGTAAGCAGGATTCAGGAGGATATAATTATCGTCAGATTTGCCAAATGGAGGGCGAGGGAGAGCTTTGTATGCGTCTCTGTGTGTGGAGTAAAGGTTGCACATTTAACATGCTGATTTGGTAAAACTGATTTAATTGTCCCTGCATTAAAGTCCCCAGCTACTAGGAGCGCCGCCTCTGGGTGAGTGTTTTCTTGTTAACTTATGTATCACGTTCTGACCTTAGTTCCTTTGTTTTGTCTTAGTTTTAGTATGGTCAGGGCGTGAGTTGGGGTGGACAGTCTATGTTCTTTTTTCTATGATTTGGGATTTCTGCGTTTAGCCTGGTATGGTTCTCAATCAGAGGCAGCTGTCTATCGTTGTCCCTGATTGAGAACCATACTTGGGTAGCCTGTTTTCACCCTTGAGTGGGGTGATTATTTTCTGTTGAGTGTTTGTATAATGCACCAGACAGAACTGTTTCGGTTTCTTTCGTTCACGTTGTTGTTTTGTATTCCAGTGTTTAGTTTGATTCATTAAATATTAACATCATTAACACATACCACGCTGCACTTTTGTCCTCACCTTCTTTCACCAACAACGGCCGTTACATTATGGCGGAATACAGCTCATTCAATGCTGTCTTTGTGCCAGCCTCTGACTGTGGTGGTATTTAAACAGCTACGAAAAATAAAAATTAAAACTCTCTAGGTAGATAGTGTGGTCTACAGCTTATCATGGGATACTCTACCTCAGGTGAGCAATAGCTCAAGACTTCCTTGTATATCGTGCACCAGCTGTTATTTACAAAAGTACATAGTTCGCCGCCCCTTGTCTTACCAGACACCGCTGTTCTATCCTGCCGGTGCATTATATAACCAGACAGCTGTGTGTTGATAGTGTTGTCGTTCAGCCATGACTCGGTGAAGCATAAGATAGTACAGTTTTGAATGTCCTGTTGGTAGTTTAACCTTTTGTGTAGGTCATCTATTTTATTGTCCAAAGATTGCACGTTTGCTAGCAGAATGGAAGGAAGTGGGGGTTCATTCGATCGCCTATGAATTCTCCGAAGGCAGCACGCCCTCCGGCCCCTTTTTCTACGCCTCCTCTTCACGCAAATCATGGGGATGTGGACCTGTTCCCGAGAAAGCAGTATATTGTTCGCGTCGGGCTCATCAGACTCGTTAAAGGTAAAAAAGGATTCTGCCAGTCCATGATGAGTAATCACAGTCCTGATATCTAGAAGTTGTTTTCGGTTATAAGAGACGGTAGCGGCAACAGTATGTACAAAATAAGTAAACAAATAAGTTACCAACAAAAAAACACAATTGGTTGGGGGCACGTAAAACGTCTTCCTTCTTCTCCGGCACCATTTTATCAATAGTATGGAGCTATAGCTCAGAGTATTGTTTCTTCATCCTGTGTGATGTATTCCCAGTGAATTTGTTGATTCCCCCATTCAGAGAAATTAGTCATTAAAGTTGTTAGGTTTATGTCCCATACTACGTCCTGATATTACCAGGTTCTGACCACTAGATGGTGCCGTTGCCGCTACTAGGTGAAACAAGTTAGAACCCCCCCAATGTTTGCCACTGTTTCAAATGCACTTTTTTGAATTTGTGGCACAAATCCAATGCAAGTCAATGGTACCTATATTACTTGCGTTGGATTTGTGCCACAAATGCTAAAAAGTTAGCATTTGAAACAGTGGCCAGGTAAACAAAACCAAAGCGTGGGTTGTTGTCATTCCTTATCTATAGACTGCTTACAGGGTAAAGACACCAATGTAATTTTGTAATTGAGCATCACCGTGGCACAAAAAGTGGGCTCCCACTTTCAAACAATCACCGCACATTTTCCAACCTTTTCCCTTGTTAGTGATTTCTATGTCAAATTGGACAAAATCATTGCTTAGTCCCATGCAAAATGTCAGAATTGCTGCAGCACAGTCAAGCAATTTTCCCCGTAAATATCAGCAAATTTTTCCGGTGAAATCCTGGAGAGACTGAAATACCAAAACAACTGCGCTACTAAGTTATCATTAATAATAGACATATTAACAGTGGCTTTCAGTAAGTTCCTATCTGTATGTATTCACTGCACAATTGGCCCAGAGTTGGCCGGGGTAGGCCGTCATTGTAAATAATAATTTGTTCTTTACTGACTTGCCTAGTTAAATAAAATACCAAATGAAATAAAAATGTATTGCCAAGCCCATAATAGCCACAATGACTCTTTGCAACTGTCTGTAGAGGAAAATAAATTATGTCATGCTGAAACAACACATCAATTGTTCTGACTTCTTACAAGAGCAGTATGTGTGGAGCCCTGGGGAAAAATGTGCACCGTGCCTGAAACTCAACCCCCACCCAAACCCCTTCCCCCACCTGAGACACCTTTACCGTTCACTGAACTTGTCTCCCGAAACAAACAGCAGAGTTTTCCCCCAGGCTGAAACCCTCCCTGCTTCTTCATATTTAGTGTCAACAACTCTTTAGCACTATTGCACAATAAAAGGTCACTGGTTATGAGCTCCCCACACACAAAGAAACACAGGCAGACACACAGACCCACACATGCATGTACACAGAAACAGACATAAGTGCAATCCTTCATTTACATTTCAGTTCAACATCAGCCCCACCACTTTGCTGTAAAGGCGCCAAACGGAAGAAAATAGACTGAAACAGGGAGGGTCTATTTGAAAATATCCAAGAGATGCTCATTTTCGTTTTCATTGGCAAAATGTTTCCAAAGTTTTCTGTTGTGTGCCCTAATGAATGCAACACAGTTTTCTTGCAATCCGTGTACACCACACACACCTCCCTTTTCTGTTAGTTTATTCAACCCACATCAGAGAAAGTCAGTAAGATAGTTCTAAGTTCTGCACATGGGAACATTTTCTCCCCCCCACCATGGAATCGATATTACATTATTTTTTTCAACCAAGAGCTTCCTCTGAGATTCATCTCCTCAACAAACACTTAAATGTCTACAGGGCAAATTGTTTCCTATAACAGATCTGTACCCGGTTTTCCACAAGCATCTTAAGGCTAAGTTCATCGTTAGAACCAATGAGCTCAATAGATCTAACAATGAAAAAAGGAAAAATCCACCCAAAACCAACTAATTGCTATAATTTATGGTGTTAAATAAGACTAATATGAGAGAATATTTTTGTGAACAAATGTATCATTTTGTCATTTTAATAAATTTGGGAGCAACATGTGGAAATCTGTTGGCAGCTTAAGTCGACTACAAAACCCTCAATGCAATGCTCGCTCTATGTGGTATCCAGTTTGCACAACGGTCAGTGTAGTTCCTTGAGGGCCCTCGTGGTATCGGCTTGAGGGGGAATATACACGGCTGTGACTATAACCGAAGATAATTCACTTTGGAGGTAATACGGTCTGCATTTGATTGTGAGGTATTCTAGGTAGGGTGAACAAAATGACTTGAGTTTCTGTATGTTATCACAATCACACCATGAGTAGTTAATCATGAAACATACATCACCACATTTCTTCTTCCAGTAGAGTTATTTATTCTTGTCTGCGCAATGTACTGAGAAACCAGCTGGCTGTTTGGATGAGGAAAGTATATCCGGAGAGAGCCATAATTCCATGAAACAGAGTATGTTACAGTCTTCGATGTCTCTCTAGAAGAAGATCCTCACCCTGAGCTCACCCTGAGCTCGCCCTGAGCTCCTTAGTGAGTAATATACTCGGAAGCGCATCCTGAGACGGACTAGAAGTCCACTCAGAATACCTTTTCTCCACAGGAGGCGTCTTGGAGCATTCTCTGGGATAAGTTAAATTGCACTGGGGGGTACGAACAAGGGATCCAATTCGGGAAAGTCACATTCAAATCAAATCAAATTGTTTTAGTCACATGCGCCAAATACAACAGGTGTAGTAGACCTTACAGTGAAATTATTACTGACAAGCCCCTAACCAACAATGCAGTTAAAAAATATGAATAAGAATAAGAATTCAAGTAACAAGTAGTTAAAGAGCAGCAGTAAAATAACAATAGCGAGACTATATACAGTGGGTACTTGACGACAAATGGATCTCTCAAAAACACATCCTTGTCTATGAAATGTACTCCAACAAGGAACAAGGCATTTTTAGACTGAGGCCTATCTTCATTAACAACTTTAGCCCGTTTTTCTCCGTTCTTCAATGCTACAACTTCGCTCATTTCCATTAACTTGAGAACGCGCCATCCGACTCAAACAATGCCCCCGCCTTCTTTCCTCCATTTCTGTGTTCTGATTTGTTGTTTCATTTTATGCTGGCAGACTGAGACATGGGTACATGGTTTTTCCTAATGAAGGAACGTGTGTTCGTGGGTCCTCCAAGCAAGGTGATGTATTTACCGTCAATGGTTTTACTTGCTCTGCCACTTTTAAAATGAATGAAGTCATTTTGAATCTTTATCTCAGTTATTGTTCTTAAGCCTTATAAGTGTTGGTAAGCTTTTTCTTACAATAGGTAGCCTATGATGTAACCTAGGCATAGTTGGTGTCTGGGGACTGTGCGCGCTGAGCCCGAGGTAGAACCTACTTTAAGTAAGTGTCGATGGAACAAAATATTGTGACATGGAGTTTGACAGATCTTTGTTGAAGCCAGGGATAGAAGATAACGGGAAGGTGCTTACTCTCAAACTGACCACTAAGGCCTAGATTCAATGAGATCAAGCATTAACCACGGATGTTTGGGTGGTTTCGGGATGGAACTGTGTTTGTCGCCGTGAGCACCTGCTCTTGCGATCATTGTCATGAAGCCATATTCAAGAAAGTGTTAGGTCTTTATCAACAAAACGTCACAAGGTGCAGAGCGTTTATTTGCTAGGAGAACCCCAGCTCTGCTAAAACCATTGACAACTGTGCGCCTTTGATTGGATTGTTAAATAAATGACTACTTGGTTGTAACTTAATTACCTCGAAGAGCATAGTCAGAACTACACATTTCTGATTCATCCATGCAAAACATTTGCGCACATTTATCTCTATCATCAGAGTTGTACGGCAAGTAACTGCATGCTTCTCATGATCATTAAACATCAATCATGTCATTTCAGATATGTGAAGGTAGCCTCAAGATATCTCTCTATTGGTTATACTATGATTGATTTCCCCATCCTTTGCGGGCCCTGCCTGTCAAGCAGCAGAAGGGCATATTTGCCGATGTACTATAAGCTGATAATGTTTACTTTGCAAGCTACCAGTAGAAACTTTGTACAGTTGGATAAACATAGTGGTAAGTAGACCTAGTGTAAGGTGTTGGGGGGGGGGGTAAAATAAACATTGAATTTAAAAGCTGAACTGAAACATCAGACGCTCACAAGCCCAGTGCAATTTGTTTCATGTCAGTAAGCCTTACCATTAGTGAAATATTACAATTTGTGTGTCCGAATTCTGGGTCAAAAGGTCGCAGGAGAAAATGCACAGGTCAATGGAAATGCCTTTTCCAAAAATGGCACCGAAATTACAAATATTGACTAAGTTTAGTTTCTGTTTGTTAATCTATCTCAAGATCGGAATGTCATGACATATTCAGAGGTTATACAATAATATGAGCATGTTAAAACTAAATAGAATGAAATATACATATGCAAGTTGAAAGTTAATAATATGCACATTCTGTAACGGCATTCAGAGGTGGAAGAAGGATCGGACCAAAGCGCAGCGTGGTAAGTGTTCATGATGAACTGAACACTGGAATACAAAACGATGTTACCAAACGAAAACCGAAACAGTACCGTGTGGCCCAAACACTCACACGGAAACAAACACCCACGAAACACAAGTGGAAAAAGGCCACCTATGTATGATTCTCAATCAGAGACAACTAACGACACCTGCCTCTGATTGAGAACCATAATAGACTAAACACAAAAACCCAACATAGAAAAACAAACACAGACTGCCCACCCAACTCATGCCCTGACCCTACTAAACAAAGACAAAAACAAAGGAACAAAGGTCAGAATTTGACACGTTCAATGTTAATTTATGCACATATTTCATGTGGACACAATAAATCATTGACAGATGAGTCTTTTTCCACCTAAATTATTTACTTTAAACTACAAATGCAATTAGTCACACACATATGCTACTGAACTAACCAGAAGTAATACTATTAGGGTTTTAGTGTGCGTGGAACAGATGAACACTTCTGTAATTCAACTCCACATACTCTTAGTTCTAAGCTGACATTTGGAATTGTTTTTATGTTAATGCCATGGATCATTTAGCTATTTGATTTTGAATTTTAGGATAAAATATTGAATCTGGCCTTTACTATTATAGCTCATAGAAACTAATAACTCATTCATAAATGTCAAAAAATACAGTACATGTTTTTATCATACACGTATTTAACCCCCTTTTTTGGATATGCACAAAACTACCTACATAGTTCCATATAAAAAATAAAAAAATACTCAGACGAGTCCCAGGTAACAAAACAAAGAACACCCTCGTATTCGTGGGAATCTCCCCTTTCCACAGTTGGGTCACATTAGTTTGTAGCACAAATGGTTCAGATGCTACAAACAGATGTTGGCACATCGACGGTACTGACTTTAGACGAGTCCAGTGACACTTGTGGGGGTCGGAGAACACTGTCGTGTTCGTGAGTCTCATTTTTCCATAGAGTTGTCATGTTTGTAGTTTGTGTCCCAAACCGTTTCGGGCTCTACAAACGTTTTTGTGAGTTGCAGAAGGACCCCATAGGTGGATGCGATGGATTGACACACAGCCCATGCAAATATCTAGCTTAAACTGACACATTTTGATGGGGATTTAATTATTATGTTACTTAGATTGATGCACCGGTGCGTCAACAGACTCTCTGGGTTTTTAAACATGGCAAGAATACAGGCCTATTAATATCAAACAATCGAAAACATAATGAGCAACTGAAATTCAACAAGTGCAAAGAATACAGGCCTATTTAAAAAAAATATATATATATATATATATATATATTTAAATGCAACCATTATTTAAATGGGCATTTATGAGCATCTGTACTTTTTACATAACTAATTAACTGTGTGTGTGTGCGTGTGTGTGCGTGCGTGCGAATGACTGGTAGTGATTGCCGAGGGCAATTATCAGCCAGTGGTCCTCTCCTTCCTTCCCATCTATCTAGCTATCTCTCCTCATTCCTCCCTGCCTATTACTCTATCTCTCTCCCTCCCCCACTCTCCCTCTTTCCTTCCTTATTCTCTCTTGTGTGTGTGCGAGAGAGATGAGAGACAGGCAACGTTTCTCCTAAATACAGTATAAGCCATACATTTAGTGAATACCATAAGTGTTTAATGAGTTTCAGCATGAAACATCCTTTATATATTTTTTTACATGCTTTTATTTATTTGACTATGTCAATATGTCTTTGTTGTACATGTTTGGAGGCAAAACTGGTGGCACTTGTGAAATAAGACAATAGTTGCAATTTTTTCTTTCATTAGGCTATTTTCTCTTGAATCATAAAGTATAGCCACTAGAAACTCATGGACAATTTGGACACACATTATATATATATATATATATATATATATATATATATATATATATATATATACAGTCGTGGCCAAAAGTTTTGAGAATTACACAAATATTAATTTTCACAAAGTCTGCTGCCTAAGTTTGTATGATGGCAATTTGCATATACTCCAGAATGTTATGAAGAGTGATCAGATTAATTGAAATGAATTGCAAAGTCCCTCTTTGCCATACAAATGAAATGAATCCCCCAAAAACATTTCCACTGCATTTCAGCCCTGCCGCAAAAGGACCAGCTGACATCATGTCTGTGATTCTCTCGTTAACACAGGTGTGAGTGTTGACGAGGACAAGGCTGGAGATCACTCTGTCATGCTGATTGAGTTCGAATAATAGACTGGAAGCTTCAAAAGGATGGTGGTGCTTTAAATCATTGTTCTTCCTCTGTCAACTATGGTTACTTGCAAGGAAACACGTGCCGTCATCATTGCTTTGCACAAAAAGGGCTTCACAGGCAAGGATATTACTGCCAGTAAGATTGCACCTAAATCAACCATTTATCAGATCATCAAGAACTTCAAGGAGAGTGGTTCAATTGGTGTGAAAAAAGCATCAGGGTACCCAAGAAAGTCCTGCAAGCGCCAGGACCGTCTCCTAACGTTGATTCAGCTGCGGGATCGGGGCAACACCAGTACAGAGCTTGCTCAGGAATGGCAGCAGGCAGCTGTGAGTGCATCTGCACACACAGTGAGGCGAAGACTTTGAGGATGGCCTGGTGCCAAGAAGGGCAGCAAAGAAGCCACTTACCTCCAGGAAAAACATCAGGGACAGACTGGTATTCTGCAAAAGGTACAGGGATTGGACTGCTGAGGACTGGGGTAAAGTCATTTTCTCTGATGAATCCCCTTTCTGATTGTTTGGGGCATCCGGAAAAAGCTTGACCAGACAAGACAAGGTGAGCGCTACCATCAGTCCTGTGTCATGCCAACAGTAAAACATCCTGAGACCATTCATGTGTGGGGTTGCTTCTCAGCCAAGGGAGTGGGCTCAATCACAATTTTGCCTAAGAACACAGCCATGAATAAAGAATGGTACCAACACATCCTCCGAGAGAAACTTCTCCCAACCATCCAGGAACAGTTTGGTGACGAACAATGCCTTTTCCAGCACCACTAAGTGGCTTGGGGAACAAAACATTGATATTTTGGGTCCATGGCCAGGAAACTCATCAGACCTTAATCCCATTGAGAACTTCTGGTCAAACCTCAAGAGGCAGGTGGACAAACAAAAACCCACAAATTCTGACAAACTCCAAACATTGATTATTCAAGAATGGGCTCCCATCAGTCAGGATGTGGCCAGGAAGTTAATTGACAGCATGCCAGGGCGAACTGCAGAGGTCTTGAAACAGAAGGGTCAACACTGCAAATATTGACCCTTTGCATCAACTTCATGTAATTGTCAATAAAAGCCTTTGACATTTATGAAATGCTTGTAATTATACTTCAGTATTCCATACTAACATCTGACAAAAAATATCTAAAAACACTAAAGCAGCATCTGTTGGTCAAATATACCTTACAGAAAAATGTAGGGGTGTGGATCAGAAAACCAGTCAGTATCTGGTGTGACCACCATTTGCCTCATGCAGCGCGATACATCTCCTTTGCATGGAGTTGATCAGGCTGTTGATTGTGGTCTGTGGGATTTTGTCCCAATCCTAATTAATGGCTGTGTGAAGTTGCTGGATATTGGCGTGAACTGGAACACACTGTCATACACGTTGATCCAGAGCATCCTAAACATGCTCAATGGGTGACATGTCTGGTGAGTATGCAGGCCATGAAAGAACTGAGACCGTTTCAGCAGAATTTTGTACTGACCCATGAGGTGAGGACGGTGTATGAATGGCACGGCAATGGGCCTTCATGTGCATTCAAATTGCAATCCATAAAATACAATTGGATTTGTTGTCTATAGCTTATGCCTGCCCATACCATAAACACACTGCCACCATCTGGCATTCTTTTCACAACGTGTCACACCCTGATCTATTTCACCTGCCCTAATTATTGTCTCCACCCCTCCAGGTGTCGCTTGTTTTCCCCAGTGTATTTATCCCTGTGTTTTCCTGCTTTGCCTTTTCACCTTTTTCTAGTCCTCCCGGGTTTGACCCTTGCCTGTTCTGGATTCTGTACCCACCTGCCTGACTATTCTGCCTGGGATTCATCCATGAAGAGCACACTTTTCCAGCACGCCAATGGCCATCAAAGGTGAGCATCTGCCCACTGAAGTCGGTTCCGAAACCGAACTGCAGTCACGTCAAGTGTCCCTGTTGAGCACGACAAGCATGCAGATGAGCTTCCCTGAGACAGGTTGTGGACGTCTTGCCAAATTCTCTATAACGTTTTAGTAGTACATCCACAACTGCAGCCCACATATAACCTTACTATCCCAGGACCTCTACATCCAGCTTCTTCATCTGCGGGATTGTCTGAGACCAGCCATCCAGACAGCTGATGAAACGGTGGGTTTGTACAACTGAAGAATTTCTGCACAAACTGTCTCAGGGAAGCTCATCTGCATGCTCGTCGTCCTCACCAGGGTCTTGACCCGACTGCAGTTCAGTTTCGTAACCGACTTCAGTGGGCAGATGCTCACCTTATGGTGGAGAACTTAACATTCAAGTCTCTGGCAATGGCTCTGGTGGACAGTTCTGTAGTCAGCATGGCAATTGCATGCTGTGTCAACTTGAGACATCTGTGACATTGTGTTGTGTGACAAAACTGCACATTTTGGTGCAGCCTAATATTGTCCCCAGCACAAGGTGCACCTCTGTAATGATCATGCTGTTTAACCAGATTCTTCATATGCCACACTTGTCAAGTGGATGGATTATTTTGACAAATGAGAAATGCTCACTAACAGGGATTTAAACACATTTGTGTGGAATTGAGAAATTTGAAAGAATTCTGCTATTTGTGCTTATGGAACATATGAAACATGGGACCAACACTTTACATGTTGCATATTTAGTTTTGTTCAGTATAATACAGTATAAATAAATATAGAGACTGCATATCAATTATAAGTTCAAGCATTCTCAATGAAATAAATGATCACACACCTGTACTGCAGTCAATTTAACATAATTAACCTTTGGCTTTCAGTGTTTTTTTTTTTTTAAACATCCCTTTCACCTCTCTAAATCCACCCAGAATCCATGCTTCCAAAGGGATCAAGATTATCCCGATTTTCGGCATCAGAACTATCCTAATCACTACGCTTGAGTTTTGAAAAAAAATGTAATCTCATTTAAAGGTCAAATTTGAATACCAAACCGAATCCCAAAACGGGTGATCAGATGTTCTTGTTTCAGTTTTGAAATACCCAATAAGATTTAATTCAATCCGATTGCTGAAATCCGAGCAGAAACGTTTTGAAAAACTGGGCCCAGGTGACCCGGTTTCACACATATTTTAACATATGCTGTGTCTGAGAGCCATCTATTACAGAGGTGATTGTGAATTGATATACTAAGGAGCAACATGAAACCCATACATTTGATTTCTTCATGTTTTTTTTTTGATGGACACTGCTTAGAAAAGCATAAAAGGGCCAGTTAGAGGTCAAAACGGTAATTAGCAGGTTGCGCTGTGTTCTAAAAAGTATGTTTCACTTTGGCTTTCTATTCCTTTGCTACTACTGGTAAAGTATGTATTTGACATCTGGTGTGAGTTGCAGGTGGAAATGTCCAGAGGGAATAAAAATAGGGAAAATACTGTCACATGGATATTCGGACAGATCTATGAATTTGGCTGCGTTTGAGAATGGAGCAGAGCAATGCATAATGGAATCTGTGACTCCCATCAACACGTCCCACAGTGTTCCATCGGCAACCCTTTTTAAAGCATCTCCCTTCTCCTTCCCTGTATAAAGGCAGTCATAACTCATGTATGAATTATTCACAGGTAGTGAAATTGCGTGGCTCTAGGGTTTCGGGCCTTGTATTGTCCCCGCCTTGGGTTGCTGAGTGGCGGGGGAAAAGTGAACTCCTCATGCGAGATGCCTTATCATGCCCCCCCCCCCCTCTTCCTCACTCCCCTCCCAGTTTGGGTTGGGTCAGGGTGGGCCTGAGGCACCAGAAGGTAGGTGTAGAGAGGTACATGTGGGACACACACTGAGCTACAGTCGTACTAGACCACTAAGGAGGAGGAGGAGGAAGAGGAGCAAAAAGAGGATGCCACGGGAGAGTCTAATCACCTCAGAGAGTGACAGTAAGATTTCCCGATTTTTGTTTCTGTTCATATTTTTCAGACTGCGTGTCACCTGGACCCAGGGGACATTTGTAATGATATGTACTATTTCTGAGCTTACTCAAACGGTAAAACATTAAGGCGATTTATATGCTTAAAAACGTGGGTCCATTTGCGTTTGTGGAATATGTTGTCTATAATGATGCCTATGGCCCTATATTGTTGAATGTCAGTATCATGTTATTGTTTTTTTTTTAAACTTCGATTTTACAATGAAAACCAGCTCATATTATAAGATCCCGTTTTATGATCATTTGCACGATCACATCGAGTCATGAGCAATGACAAAAACAATTCATTCAGTCCTCAGAATGTGATCACCTTTTGCAGTAAGCTGAAGACTAGAAGAGGATCAGAGGCTTATCCTTACACACACACACACACACACACACACACACACACACACACACACACACACACACACACACAGAGAGAGAGGTGATGAGGCTGAATTTAGGGCAGGTGGCGTAATGCCCCCTGACCCCTAGTTGCTCCCCTTCTCTCCTGGACTGCTTTTGCCGCAGGCTATGCATCATTAGGCTTCATTGGGTCCTTTGTGTTTATGTGCTCTGTATGTCTGTAATGACCCCTGTATCGCTCGCCACTCCGGTTACTCCGCGGACACACATACAAATGAAATAAAGGCTGTCCAGTGACATCTGTTCACCCTGTCAGAGGTCCCCTTTATCTATCCCCCAGAACAATACAGTATAGGACAATGACCATGCGAACAATCAACATTTAATGCTAAAATCCATAACTGTTTTGGTGAAAAG
The DNA here is from genome assembly GCF_023373465.1 of Oncorhynchus keta. NCBI lineage: Eukaryota > Metazoa > Chordata > Actinopteri > Salmoniformes > Salmonidae > Oncorhynchus > Oncorhynchus keta. The sequence continues at coordinate 9,222,043 of NC_068445.1, read as the reverse complement.
CTGAGTGATGGGCCTGAAGAAATGTAACCACTCTCAAATGAATGTACCACTATGGATGCAGGGACTGATTATCCATGATATCATCACTATAGTTTTAACCATGTTTTGATGCGAAAACAGTGTTTGTTTACATGTACTTTGTTTTACGAACATTGGAGTAAAACAAGCTTATATTCTGGGTTCTGACGGGTTAAGACCGTTGAACTAAGCTCATGAGACATAAGTTCTATTCTTTAAGAATCAATGGGTAAATCTAATACATTTATAAGTCCAAAAAAGAATGTAGCAACTAAGGATTCTAGCTTTGATGCTTGACTATGTTTTATTTTGTATACCTTCGACCAAAGGAACGTTGAACATTAACAGCTTAGAGCCTCGATGTTGCCCACCCCTTCAGTCAATTATTCTAACATTACGTATTGGCTTCCTTAGCTGGGCAGTGCCCCCTCCTCTGGTAAGGTGGGAAGCTATCTTCAGGGGTGGAAGACCATACACCTCTCTGCCCATGATCGACTCAGCGGGCTTTTAAGTCAGATATTTAGCTCCTCTTTTAAGTCAGTCATGAGGATCCTGGAGGGTCTCTCTGCAGGGGGACAGGCACTCTGAGGTAACACACCTCAGCCTGTAGGGGGACAGGCACTCTGCAGAAACACACCTCAGCCTGTAGGGGGACAGACACTCTCTGCAGAAACACACCTCAGCCTGGAGGGTGACAGGCACCCTCTGCAGTAACACACCTCAGCCTGGAGGGTGACAGGCACTCTCTGCAGTAACACATGTCAGCCTGGAGGGCGACAGGCACTCTGCAGTAACACACCTCAGCCTGGAGGGTGACAGGCACTCTCTGCAGTAACACACCTCAGCCTGGAGGGTGACAGGCACTCTCTGCAGTAACACATGTCAGCCTGGAGGGTGACAGGTACTCTCTGCAGTAACACACCTCAGCCTGGAGGGTGACAGGCACTCTCTGCAGTAACACATGCATGTCAGCCTGGAAGGTGACAGGCACTCTGCAGGAACACACCTCAGCCTGGAGGGTGACAGGCACTCTCTGCAGTAACACACCTCAGCCTAGAGGGTGACAGGCACTCTCTGCAGTAACACATCTCAGCCTGGAGGGTGACAGGCACTCTGCAGGAACACACCTCAGCCTGGAGGGTGACAGGCACTCTCTGCAGTAACACACCTCAGCCTGGAGGGTGACAGGCACTCTCTGCAGTAACACATCTCAGCCTGGAGGGTGACAGGCACTCTGCAGTAACACACCTCAGCCTGGAGGGTGACAGGCACTCTCTGCAGTAACACATCTCAGCCTGGAAGGTGACAGGCACTCTGCAGTAACACACCTCAGCCTGGAGGGTGACAGGCACTCTCTGCAGTAACACACCTCAGCCTGGAGGGTGACAGGCACTCTCTGCAGTAACACATGTCAGCCTGGAGGGTGACAGGTACTCTCTGCAGTAACACACCTCAGCCTGGAGGGTGACAGGCACTCTCTGCAGTAACACACCTCAGCCTGGAGGGTGACAGGCACTCTCTGCAGTAACACATGTCAGCCTGGAGGGTGACAGGCACTCTTTGCAGTAACACACCTCAACCTGGAGGGTGACAGGCACTCTCTGCAGTAACACATGTCAGCCTGGAAGGTGACAGGCACTCTGCAGGAACACACCTCAGCCTGGAGGGTGACAGGCACTCTCTGCAGTAACACACCTCAGCCTGGAGGGTGACAGGCACTCTCTGCAGTAACACATGTCAGCCTAGAGGGTGACAGGCACTCTCTGCAGTAACACATCTCAGCCTGGAGGGTGACAGGCACTCTGCAGGAACACACCTCAGCCTGGAGGGTGACAGGCACTCTGCAGTAACACACCCCAGCCTGGAGGGTGACAGGCACTCTGTAGTAACACATCTCAGCCTGGAGGGTGACAGGCACTCTGCAGAAACACACGTTAGCCTGGAGGGGAACAGGCACTCTGCAGTAACACACCTCAGCCTGGAGGGTGACAGGCACTCTGTAGTAACACATCTCAGCCTGGAGGGTGACAGGCACTCTGCAGAAACACACGTTAGCCTGGAGGGGAACAGGCACTCTGCAGAAACACACGTTAGCCTGGAGGGGAACAGGCACTCTGCAGTAACACACCTCAGCCTGGAGGGTGACAGGCAGTCTGGTCTAGGTCCTCTTCTCTGCAAAGACACACCTCCGCCTGGAGGGGGACAGGCAGCCTGAATCCTGTCGAACGTCAGCAGCTTTCTCGTCTGATCCAGATTCTCCTGGGCCCATATTCACAACATGTTTCAGAGTAAGAGTGCTGATTGAGGATCAGGTCCTCCCTGTTCTTACAACTGATCCTAGATAAGCACTCCTATACCCCGAGACGCTTTATGAATACAAGCTTGAGCCCTCTCCTCCAGTTGACATCACTTCACCTGTCCCTTATTGAGGTCATCAATAAGTGGTAGGTAAAATGATACAGGGGGAGCACTGAACTGTGAATGTTTGCAAGGGATTCAGTTGTTTAGATATCCTCGTCTTTATCATCTCCACCATGTCCATTAATATAACATATGAGATACACAACTGTTTTGAATGACTGTTTCTCTTCAACCCACAGTCAGCATTGGCTTGGAGGATGCAGGCGAGTAGATCCTTGGGCTGGGCGCTTGTTGATACCTTCTTTCAACTGTCAGTCACATGCAGCAGCATGCCTTTACTCTCTGCTTCAGCAAGGCCAGTAAAATGATGTCATAGCTTTCACGTCACTAAGGCTGGAGGAGAATAAACAAATGGCATTTTCAAGCCTACAAAATGTACACTTGGCATACCTGCCCTGTACAACTGTTGAATTCGAATGACAAATTGAAAAAGATTGGCGAGATGTCATGGACAGGGATGCAATACAAAGCAGTGTGCACAGAGATTTGTTGGCCTTAATGGAAATGCTTTACGGTTGAATTCCACCCAGTCTCTCCTCTTCTGCCCCAGTGAAGGTCACCTGATTTGGCAAGACATGTCAATCCCTCTGGTTTACACAAACTTCTAGTCATTCTATTTCTATGTCAAGTATACAAGCTCTCACAGTATTTTATCAGGGGCTGGGTTGGCTGGAGAATACTAGAGAGGACCTGCTGGAGGTGTTGACATGTGGCATTGTGTCCAAGTCAGGAAACACTCTTCTTCTCTGCTCCCCACTCTTACGGTCTAAATCCTTGTCACACGACCCTGTGCACTCCTCAGTCCCCCCTCTCACGGCCTGTCCCCCCAATTACCACCGGATTAATAGTGCTCTCTGGCAACAGCCTGCATCGGAGGGAGGGAGGGCAAAAAGGATGGAAGAGAGCAGAGTGGATGGTATGTTAAGGAATAGAGTAAAGTGACCAACATGGACAGGAGTCACGGTTGATAATATACAGTATCCTGTGTATGAAACGTGGCTGGAAAAGCCAGTATGAAGGTCTGTGCTCAGGCTAGGACTGAATGGGGGCTGGTGTGTGAGGGAAAAAATATCTGTGGAGTTCTGTAGGTACTTGCACTCAAACCATCAAATGAAAGAAAAAAAACAAGGAGGCCGAGATGCGAAAATATACTTAAATGGAATTCCCTGCCCGAAATAATACAAAAGGTGACAGTGCAAAGTGCTAAAAAAGCTGAACAAAAAAAATGAGCCGTTTTTGTTCCTTTTTATGGTTTGATTGAGTGCGAATACCTACTAAACTGAAATGCTGCCTGTGCCTGTCCCTCAACAAATCACAAAACAATCTTCCATTTCAGAAGTGAAGACCCTAACTCTATGAAATTGTGGAGATCTGAGAGATATTGGCAGGTAAAAGCCTATCAGAGGGCAAGGTGGAGCTAAAATAAAATGAACATCTAAATTCCACTCAGATCTCACAGGGCTAGGGGTCATTTTTGGGGTTGGTTATCTGTCACCTACTGGCATGTCTATCTCCTTTCCCTCTCTTTCACCTTATTCTAGCAGTGAATGTGTTTTCAAAGAAACTTTAGGAGGCAGGAGATACCCCTTCATTTGTTTCCTGTTTTGTGTTGTTTCATTCTAATATTATTGTTTGGTTAAAATATTAGTATGACGACTGCCATGTCTCTGTTTTTTTAAATTTTTTTACCGCAGATGAAGAGGACACAGTTATTGACTCTGATGGGAGGCAGGAGAGGGCAAAAGAGAAGGAGAGAAAGAAAGAGAGGGACAGAAAGAGAAGAAGAAATGTAGCAAGAAGAGCTTCCAGTGCAAGAAAAGAAGGAAAGGAATTGGAGGACAGACCAGGAAGAGAGGAGAGGAGAGGACGAAAAAAAAGGGATAAGGAGGGGAAAGGGAAAGGGGGAGAGGATGAGAGGCAGGAAGAAGTGAAGAATGACACGGTTGCTAAAACTCAAAAGAATTTCAGCAATGAAAATACCAGAAAACTGGAGCAAAAAGAGATAGAGGTTGTAGGAGAGGAGGATGGGGATACCGAGGAGAAGAGGAAAAATGGACGCTCAGAAAAAGGCGGGAAAAAGGAGGACAATGGAAGAGGAGAGACAGTTGAGAAGAAACAAAATAAAAAAAGGGTTGAGACAAGGTAAGGTCCTGTGTGTACAATCTTGCATTGCATTTTACATTTCAAAACATTGTGGTTAACATTTTGTATGAGCAAAAGGCAGTGAAGTTTTTCAAATTTAACCAGGCAATTCAGTTAAGAACAAATTCTTATTTACAATGATGGCCTACCCCGGCCAAACAGTAACCCGGACGATGCTGGGTCAATTGTGCGCAGCCCTATGGGACTCCCAATCACGGCTGGTTGCGATACAGCCTGGAATCGAAATGGTCTGTAATGACTCCTCTAGCACTGAGATGCAGTGCCTTAGACCATTGAGCCACTCTGGAGTTATCCATTGAACGTTTATATACAGCTCACAACCCATCATCACATGTGAATCATGACATTCCTTGTGCAGGGTACTAAACTCTTCATGGTTAAATAATCGGCTCATCATGATGCACGTTGTTTAAAGAAGTTTCACATTAAATTGCGGATTGCAGATAAGAATCTCTATAATTATCTTTTGTATGACAAAAATGTTGCCCTCTACCTTACACCAACCTTACAAACAAAAACAAAACGACTTTTCTTGCTGTCTCAGTGCGGAGCATGAGTCATCAGAGGAAGAGGAGGATGAGGAAGAGAAAGTGGGAGAGGAGAAAACAGAGGTCTTGTCTCCCGAGGAGTTGGAGAAGCTGAAGGAGGAAGTGGATGAGAGGAAGAAACTTATCTCGACCCTAAGAGGAAAGCCTTGGCCCATGAGGAAGAAACTGCTAACTCTACGGTGCTGAGAACCCCAACTCTAAAGCAAATGCATTTCCCCAGCCCCTAAACTATTACCCCTTTCACACTATTGTGTCGAGTTGACCCATGAAAATTGAGAGAGGGTACACCTATCTTTGCCATTAGACACCTCGGTGGGCAGTGCCATTGAGTGCTATCGCCTTTTTAATGTTGTCCATTTCTTCTACTTCTGTGGATTAATTGGCGGTTAATAAACAAACTGAAAGGGACATCTGTCTTTCTCATCCAATGGACTTTGAGAAAGAGGTGAGGAGAGAGGATGCGAGGAGCATGCAATTGAGAAAAGGCCATAGTCTGAACAGGCATAAAGCCTGGTTTAGTAATTTACTGCCACCTGCAATGCTGGGATGGTTGCCCAGGAGTATGATTCATTGGCTGATCTCTCCCGCTGACCTGGATGGAATTGAGTGATCCTTCCTTAACCCATGGAAAGTCTCACCCAGTTGACTAATGTAGAATGTTGAAAGCCTTCCATGGCACTGTCCATGCTAAAACAGGCTTTGTGGCAAATCCATCCATCTCTACAATATGTCTCGATTCCGAAAACATATTTTGTGGTCTCCGATATTTCCCTGTCACATTGTCCTTTCCAGCATGGTCCCTGCAATTACAGTCGATGCATAGCCAGGCCAGCACATTACAGCCCGGCTTTGTTTGGCTCGGCTCAGTAGTGTGAAATGGGTATAAATGTAGCTGTTGGTATGTAATGGAACCAGGAAGCTTGTTTAGCACGTTGGAGGAGCACCGAGTGGCCATAGCATGGAGTATGGTGCAATATGATTATATTTATTTTTTACCAGTATCGGTACCAGTAACTAATCCTGCCTCATATTTCACAGGGAGTCCCATGAGTTTGTGGAGAAATATGAGGGAGCTCTTGGGAAAGGAAAGAGCAGAAAACTGTATGCATATAAAGTCATGATGTTGAAGGTGAGGACAGTCATCTGTTATAGGTGACACAGGCATTGATTTGTCGATACTTGGACCAGTGTTTTTATGTGTTCTTTATTGTGTCATGTTTATGCTACCAGTTATCTATGATCCTTTACAACACAAGTATAGTCAGAAAGCCCATGTGGGATCTATTCCATGACACTGCTGGTTTTGCTGTTAGAAATGGATGAAGTTTCAGAGGGACTTTGAAAACTTCAAAACTGCTTGCGTTCCATGGGAGATGAAAATCAAAGAGATTGAGAGTAAGTATGTCTCTTACCTCTTCCTTTTGTATCCCTGCACGGTTTTGTTGGTGCTTCCTGGTTGTCTTTTATTTTTCAACCTGGATTAGCACACAGCTAGCTACCTCTGTTCCTTACCATGGACTTTGCCATGGACTTTGCTGTTTCTCTAATTTGTGTATCACATTTTTGAGGACCCCTGGGGGCCCTCTTGCCTACCCCCTTGGAGTCCTTGGAAGTCACTCTGTGATCGACTGATTTATGTAATTCTCCTCAGTGTGATGAAACACAGTACCATGTATGACTGTGCTTTGTGCCTCCTACAGGCCATTTTGGCTCCTCGGTTGCCTCCTACTTCATATTCCTGAGGTGGATGTATGGCATCAACATGATCCTCTTTGGGCTGACGTTTGGTCTGGTCATGGTGCCAGAGGTAGGGGGCCATTTGATCTTCAAATCAGAATTGGGGCCAGAATTTAAGGCCTGAATTTTGTGACTTCGGTGTAGACATGGTATAATTCACATTTCCTCAAATACAGTAATTTTATATGAAAATGAAGAATTTGTATTTATTTATAAGGGAGGCCCCACTCACTGAGCAAAAACTGGTTGAATCAACGTTGTTTCCACATCATTTCAATAAAACAATTCAATGAGATGACATTGAATCAATGCAGAAAACGGATTGGATTTGCAAAAAGTCATCAACGCAAGGACATTTCATGTGATTTCCTCCCAACTTTTCACCTAAAACCCAATGACATGGTGACATTTTTGTTGTTGATTTCAGGTTGTATTCATGTTAGTTGACTCCTCAACCAAATGTAAATCAAAACTAAACGTTGAAATGATGTCTTAGTGGGCAGGCTCTAGTAGCATCTCAAGGACCTACAGATGCTTTAACTCTTTATCTCTGTCTAGGCTCTGATGGGCAGGCCGTATGGTAGCATGCCCAGAAAGACTGTCCCTAGAGCTGACGAAGCCAACGCCATGGACTTTGCTGTCCTATGGGACTTTGGGGTCATTACTAATTGTTTATATGTGTAATGTGACCAGTGTGTAATGTTACCACTAACATGACTCTCTATGTGCGTGTGCGCCGCACAGCGTGCGTGGTGTTTTTAAAGTTGTCAAGAAGTTGTTAATACTGAATGAAATCTGAATCATGTGTGTGTCCCAGGGCTACGCCCAGTATTCTGTCCTCTTTTATGGCTACTACAACAGCCAGCGCGCCATTGGCTGGCTCAAGTTCCGCATGCCCCTCTCCTACTTCCTGGTTGGCGTGGGAACTGTGGCCTATAGCTATATGGTGGTGATAAGGACGTGAGTACCTGTATGTTTACTGGTCCCCCCCCCTCCGCCACACACCAGGGGACTTTGACAAGGTTGTGCAAAAACAGGAAATTAAAATGAGCGTTTCGTTTCGTATTGGACAAGTCCAGGTCCTTCTCTGTTTCAGTCTGTTGTATTCCATTTGGTGCCTAATCAAAATGACCCTGGTGTGTGCACTTTCTGCCAATTGTGACACATTGATCACATATCCAGTGAGAAACAGATAGAGTCCCGGTCAAATCTGATGATTTCTGATGATGTTATTGTTTGACACTTCTTCTATTTATTATGAAACGTGTTAAAGTATGGCCCGGAATGCTAATGAGGACGGGGGCGGTGACAACAACAGCTTCAATTTCAGCTGGAAGATGTTCACCAGCTGGGATTACCTCATCGGCAACCCTGAGACAGCTGACAACAAGTTTGCCTCCATCACCACCAGCTTTAAGGTAAACACATGTTAGTGTAAGAACCACAGGGACTATGATAGGGTCAATAGAGACCTAGGGGGATATCATACGAAACAGGGTTTAGGAGTTAGCGAGGTAACTTTGGTCAACTTTTGAGTTCAACTCGGGATAACCAGTCATACAAGAGTGGCTCACCTTTTAGCCATGTACATTTCTATGGCAACGAATCCCTCAGAACTAACTGCTCACAGCAGGCTAACTCACAGCTGACTCCACTTACCCTGAATGAAATGACGGAGCTGCGAGTAGAGGACCAATGAGATCAGATTCCCTTTCTCAGTCCCTCTCGCTAAGATTGTGTCATCATCCCCTTCGTTTGAGGAAGACGACTGATTAAATATTTTATTAAATGTTTTTTGTTGTGTGTTAAAAATAGTCATGCTAAAATATCACATGACACATTTAGTAATGAAATAATGCACTTTAAACTTCACGCAATGTAACTTTTGAATGACTTAATAAAATACAAATAGTGATAGGCGTGGGACAAATGTGCTTGTACATTAATAAACACACCCCAAATGTGGTAGTCTGGCCCTTCCCTGAGTAGATCTAGCTTGCTTCATGGGATACCCCTCTAAACTGGGTACCGGTATGGAATTCACACAACACAGGATTATCAAAAATGTTGTTTATTACAAACAACTGAGGTTAAAATAGTTTTCTAAGCTGTACAGGCTGACGGGCTTAAAGTGGCAATCAAAAGGCAGATATAATCATTTCCGTGTAACCTGCAATGTGCAATTCTCAAGTAGTGTAGCTCAGGTGCAGCACATATCAGGATAACAAGTCTAAGTACAGCAAACCTCACCCAACACATCTAGTAAGAGTCCCACATCTGAGTCTCCCAGGACGCATCCTCTATTCATTTGAATGTGGTTGACAGACATCTCTTGAGCTGCGATGATAAATCGAAGGTAGGAGCCATCCAATGTTCTAGAACACTGCTGCGTACGCGTACACGTTTGGTACTCTGATAGACCCTTTTACAACGAACACGCACACAACACAGAGACTGGACAGAAGATTTGTCAACTGTGAATGAATGTCAGTTTGCAGCTACCTGGTGTGGGACTCGGAGACTACAGCAGTTCTATCCTTTTCAGGAAAGGCAGTACCATCTTGTAGGAACAGGTAGATGTGCATTCTCCAGAGCCACTCCTGCCACAAATCAGAGCACACAAGCAATTAATTCAAACGGACCAATAGGAAAGCATACACATTTCACATGACAACTCTGTATACTTTACTAAAGGCACCTCCACCCTGTTTTACATTAGTTTATGTATGGTAATGTTTGATTGGTTGTCTCTCTGTGTGTGTGTCTGTGTGTGTTTGTGCATGTGTGTCTGTGTATATGTGTGTGTGTTCTCTGCCCTTGTGATGCCAACTTCCTAGGAGGCCATTCTGGAGGAACAGGAGAGCAGGAAGGATGACAACATCCACTTGACTCGTTTTCTGCGGGTTCTGGCCAACTTCCTGGTGCTGTGTTGTCTAGCAGGAAGTGGATATCTCATCTACTTTGTGGTGCGTCGCTCCCAGAAGTTTGCTTTAGAGGGACTGGAGAGCCATAGCTGGTGGGAGAGGAATGAGGTACAAGTGTCAGTGTGTGTGTGTGTGTGTGTGTGTGTGTGTGTGTGTGTGTGTGTGTGTGTGTGTGTGTGTGTGTGTGTGTGTGTGTGTGTGTGTGTGTGTGTGTGTGTGTGTGTGTGTGTGTGTGTGTGTGTGTTTGACTTAGAGGAGGCTGGTGGGAGGGTGGATGGGCTCATTTTAAAGGCTGGAATGGTATAAATGGAACAGTATCATGCACATCAAAGATATGGAAACCACCTGTTTTATTCCGTTTCATCAATTCCATTCCAGCCATTACAATGAGCCCGTCCTCATATAGCTCCAGTCCTCATATAGCTCCAGTCCTCATATAGCTCCAGTCCTCATATAGCTCCTGTCCTCAAATAGCTCCAGTCCTCATATAGCTCCTGTCCTCATATAGCTCCTGTCCTCATATAGCTCCAGTCCTCATATAGCTCCAGTCCTCATATAGCTCCAGTCCTCATATAGCTCCTGTCCTCATATAGCTCCAGTCCTCATATAGCTCCAGTCCTCATATAGCTCCTCCCACCAGCCTTTTCTGATTTACATGTGTTTGCAATCAGTACCTTGATTAATTATGTTTATTTGTGCGATCTGTATGCTCTTGCGTGTCTGTGTGATTGAGTTTATATTCATTTATTCATAGGTGTGAATAACAGTATACTGTATTGTATGCGTGTTATTGTCTGTCAGGTGAACATGGTGATGTCCCTCCTGGGGATGTTCTGTCCCATGCTGTTTGATGTGATCAGTGCACTAGAGAACTATCACCCCCGCATTGCTCTACAGTGGCAGCTGGGACGCATCTTCGCCCTATTCCTGGGGAACCTCTACACCTTCATCATCGCACTCATGGATGAGATCAACCTCAAAGTAAATCTGGAAGCCTGTGGCTAGTTATACCACGTAACCCCATGAAGGGTTCTACCTAACATGCTTTTATCTTCCATTGGTTCTACCAACAACCCTCTAGGGTTCCTTGAACACTTTGTAAAGGGTTTTTAACAATTCTCCCCCACAAAGGAAACAAATGAGTTACTAGTCTTAACCTGCAGCTGGGTTAAACATCTGGTTTAAACCTGAGGTTTCCATATGCAAGTATCGACCCACTATTACTGTAGATGGGGAAACAGGCTCATACGACACCTGTCTTTAAATTGAGCACTAAATGTTAGTTTTTTTGTTGATTTAAGCGGGAGGAGGAGGAGGTGCTGAAGCTTAATATGACTATATGGGAGGCCAGTCTGTATAATGGGACCCTGGGAGCGAATAGCACAGCTCCTCCCATCACCGTCCACCCTGCCGACATCCCACGAGGACCCTGCTGGGAAACCATGGTGGGACAGGTAATGAATGGTTAAATACTATTTGAATCCAGGTCTGGTAATGATAAATAGCTTATTGTTTGGGTGAATTGGAAGGGGGGCATGCATTCATGATTCTTGTGTGTATATTTAGTATCGTTTTTTACAGCGTAAATGTACTGGGATGACGTGTGTATTATTTGCCATTTAATATACTTTGGTATATATGTAGGAATTTGTCCGACTCATTGTGTCGGATACTATGACAACCTACATCACGCTCCTGATCGGGGACTTCTTGCGTGCTGTGCTGGTGCGTTTCCTCAACTACTGCTGGTGTTGGGACTTGGAGGCTGGATTTGTGAGTCTCTGGATTGACTACTTTGCTCTACTCTGTATTTAGGCTTGAAATCTGTTTCAGCCACACTTCAAGTCCGTTTTGTCATTGCATTGATATTGCTTTTGGGGTAAGACTTGACTTCAAGTCTGGTCTGTTGAATGATGTTGAATAAATGTGGGATGAAGGTTGTTATGAATGATACTGCAAAACACATAAAGGTGCCATGACTGGTTTCAGAGATGTGTTATAATTAAGCAATAAGGCCAGAGGGGGTGTGGTATATGGCCAATATACCACGGCTAAGGGCTGTTCTTAAACACGACACAACGCAGAGTGCCTGGATACAGCCCTTAGCTGTGGTATATTGGCCATATACCACAAACCCCTGAGGTGCCTTATTGCTATTATAAACTTAATTAGAACCGTAAAAATAAATGTTTTGTCATACATCGTGGTATACAGTCTGATTTTCCACGGCTTTCAGCCAATCAGTATTCAGGGCTCGAACCACCCAGTTTATAATGCCTTTATGTATAGCCCCTTCAAGTGTTACTGATTTGGTCATTGATTTGATGAATTGCACCGACATGGACTATTCTTGTTTTCCTTTGTGTAAGCCCTCCTACTCAGAGTTCGATGTCAGTGGGAATGTCCTGGGCCTGATCTTCAACCAAGGCATGATATGGTAGGCGGTAGCTGCTGTAATCTCATTGTGGTACCTCCACGTATGAGAGGCCTTCTGATAGTAAAGTAAGGCTAGGTGTCCCACTGGTATGTAGAATTAAATGATCAGATACAGGGGCGGATGTACAAAAATAGAAAGATATTTATTCATTTAAAAACAAGGCAAGAGCTTCTCAGCAACAACTTAGGGGCTGCAAATGTGCCTTACATTTAGGCAACCTGGTTATGCATTTGAAGGCATTATAGGACATTTGGCAGCAGTTTTGCCTTGTGACGGCAAAGCGCCATACGTTTATGCCTTCTAGCTTCTGCGCTCTGCGGTCACATACTCAAAGTCTGCCCGCTGGGGTTGAGAAGCAAGTGTATAGATGATTTGTGAAGCTGCTTATGAAGGTTTAATGTAAGCTATACATTTTGTGTTTGTTTAAAGGGGACTGTCCATTCTATTAGTTATAATGTGTGTGCTCTAACTTGTAACAGTAGCCCATGATAGACTAGATATTTCAGGGGAATTAACTTTTTGGCCGGTGCTGGTCAGAGCAGTGGTCCAAAATGTTGGCATTTTAATAAATAAATGAAACTTGCAATTAAGCAGTGTGCGATATCACATTCCAACACACCTGCTCTACGTGACAGTCCATCGCTATCATATGCTTGTTTAAACCCCCTAGAGTCGATGTGCCCCGCATATATCTAATAAGCATAATACAAAAATCCCCATAAAAAATATGTCTGTTTAAGTTAGAGATATCTAGTTTTGCCCGCATCTCAATCTACCGCATCCGCCAATGCCGACCTGCCGCATCTGCGGTGGAAGGTGGCCGAGCTACAGCGATGTTTGTCAGACAATGAGACATCCGGATAATCGACCTTCTCACAGAAACGTCTGCAGCGTCCGAACGGTTTGGCCTACAAACGAATAACTCGTCTAGTTAGTCCGGTACCAGTTGAACAAATGAATGGAAGTATGGAAGTGGAATGGCATCTGGTATGGAATCTATTTTTATAATGGTTAAAAATGAATCATTTGGATCATGATCTTAATAATGATAATAATACACGTCTTGTATCTTTAAAACAAGCTTCCTTTTGATAAAAATGTTATTATCTGTTTTTCCATTTCTGAATCTGTAATAAAATGTGTTTCTATGGGCTAATAGCAGTAAGGCCAAATTCAGTGTTTCATCAAATCTTTTTTTGGTGGATACTTAAAGGATCCTAAAGTTCACAATCAAATAGCTAAAATGATCCTTGGTAATGACCATCTTAAAACAACTCCATATGTTTAGCAGACCCCCCTCCCCCTTTAAGGATTAACTCCCTCCTTTCTCTCTCTGCTAGGATGGGTGCGTTCTATGCGCCCTGCCTGCCTGCTCTGAACGTGCTGAGACTGCATGTGTCAATGTACCTGCAGTGCTGGGCGGTCATGTGCTGTAATGTTCCTCAGGAGAGGGTGTTCAAGGCCTCAGGCTCCAACAACTTCTACATGGCTATGCTACTGGTCATCCTTTTCCTCTCAACGCTGCCCGCCATCTACACCATAGTCACTATCCCCCCCTCCTTCGACTGTGGCCCCTTCAGGTAACAGAAAAACACCTGCATTCTGTATGTGACAAGACATGCATGTAAACACACACACACTCCAGTTGTTTGATGACAGTTTCTCATCTCTGATTGCTCCACTGCAGTGGGAAGAGCCGCATGTTTGATGTGATCCAGGAGACGCTGGAATCTGATTTCCCTGCCTGGTTTGGGAAGGTGTTCAGCTACGCCTCCAACCCTGGCCTGGTGCTGCCTTTCCTACTGCTGATGGTGTGAGTAGTCAGGGTTAATGATCCACAGGGCAGTCCCCAGACTATATACAGTGGGGCAAAAAAGTATTTAGTCAGCCACCAATTGTGCAAGTTCTCCCACTTAAAAAGATGAGAGAGGCCTGCAATTTTCATCATAGGTACACTTCAACTATGACAGACAAAATGAGAAAAAAAATCCAGAAAATCACATTGTAGGATTTTTAATGAATTTATTAGCAAATTATGGTGGAAAATAAGTATTTGGTCAATAACAAAAGTTTATCTCAATACTTTGTTATATACCCCTTGTTGGCAGTGACAGAGGTCAAACGTTTTCTGTAAGTCTTCACAAGGTTTTCACACACTGTTGCTGTTATTTTGGCCCATTCCTCCATGCAGATCTCCTCTAGAGCAGTGATGTTTTGGGGCTGTTGCTGGGCAACACTGACTTTCAACACCCTACAAAGATTTTCTATGGGGTTGAGATCTGGAGACTGGCTCGGCCACTCCAAGACCTTGAAATGCTTCTTACGAAGCCACTCCTTCGTTGCCCGGGTGGTGTGTTTGGGATCATTGTCATGCTGAAAGACCCAGCCACATTTCATCTTCAATGGCCTTGCTGATGGAAGGAGGTTTTCACTCAAAATCTCACGATACATGGCCCCATTCATTCTTTCCTTTACACGGATCAGTCGTCCTGGTCCCTTTGCAGAAAAACAGCCCCAAAGCATGATGTTTCTACCCCCATGCTTCCCAGTAGGTATGGTGTTATTTGGATGCAACTCAGCATTCTTTGTCCTCCAAACACGATGAGTTGAGTTTTTACCAAAAAGTTATATTTTGGTTTCATCTAACCATATGACATTCTCCTAATCTTCTTCTGGATCATCCACATGCTCTCTAGCAAACTTCAGACGGGCCTGGACATGTACTGGCTTAAGCAGGGGGACACGTCTGGCACTGCAGGATTTGAGTTCCTGGCGGCGTAGTGTGTTACTGATGGTAGGCTTTGTTACTTTGGTCCCAGCTCTCTGCAGGTCATTCACTAGGTCCCCCCGTGTGGTTCTGGGATTTTTGCTCACCGTTCTTGTGATCATTTTGACCCCACGGGTTGAGATCTTGCGTGGAGCCCCAGATCGAGGGAGATTATCAGTGGTCTTGTATGTCTTCCATTTCCTAATAATTGCTCCCACAGTTGATTTCTTCAAACCAAGCTGCTTACCTATTGCAGATTCAGTCTTCCCAGCCTGGTGCAGGTCTACACTTTTATTTCTGGTGTCCTTTGACAGCTCTTTGGTCTTGGCCATAGTGGAGTTTGGAGTGTGACTGTTTGAGGTTGAGGACAGGTGTCTTTTATACTGATAAAAAGTTCAAACAGGTGCCATTAATACAGGTAACGAGTGGAGGACAGAGGAGCCTCTTAAAGAAGAAGTTACAGGTCTGTGAGAGCTAGAAATCTTGCTTGTTTGTAGGTGACCAAATACTTATTTTCCACCATAATTCGCAAATAAATTCATAAAAAATCCTACAATGTGATTTTCTGGATTTTTTCTCCTCATTTTGTCTGTCATAGTTGAAGTGTACCTATGATGAAAATTACAGGCCTCTCATCTTTTTAAGTGGGAGAACTTGCACAATTGGTGGCTGACTAAATACTTTTTTGCCACACTGTACAAGCTAACAATGTAAAATAAAATATTTGGTATTTGTTCCCCCCCCGCCCACAGTTTGGCCATTTATTACTTGCAGTCTACATCCAAAAGCTACAAGCAAGCCAACCTGGAGTTAAAGAAGAAACTTCAAACCGTAAGTCGTACCATCAATAAGGTTCTGATGCTGATACAGTATCTATTATATTCCCTGTGTGGTACTTGCACTGACATAGTCTGTCCACCAGAGAGCACTCCCTGTGTGGTACTTGCACTGACATAGTCTGTCCAGCAGAGAGCAGCAATTGCCAGAGTATATCATTTCTCTAAACTGATGAAATCTACACACTCACTTGTCAATAACAAGGGTCCCACAGCCAACCTGCATGCAGATGAGGTTACATCATCTGATGGACAGCCCATTTAGCTGCGATTTCAATAAATATTTCAAAATGTTACAGGGAAGTGTCAGTTATTTAGGATATGAGAGTATATTTTAAGATACAATATTTCAAATATCACAAACATCAGCAGGAGACAGAGAGGCCAGTCATATATTTTTTCAGGTGGGGAATTAGAGGCAGTTATGGATCCACATCCACACTGCTTAAACTAAACAATCCGTGATCCCTGTAATCTCGATCAGAAAGTTTGGGGCCGTTCCTGTATAGTAGCTGCTTCTTTACTTCCAGCAAAATGAAGAGAACAAGAAGAAGACTAAAATGGCAGCACTGAAAGCTGCCATGGATTTAGAGGAGGCTCAAAAAGCTCGTTCAGAAGCACCACGGCAACAGAGAAACAACAATGCCTCTCAGCAATCTTATACGGGTGAGAAGAATCCTGTGACAGGACATTTAGTTAGCAGTTTTGTTTTTGTTTAGTATCTGAAAATTAGATTCGCACCAAGTTATGTGATCATACCTCTCCTCTCCCCTTGTCCCTTTCTAAGAAGATAGAGAAAAGAAGGGTGGGGAACACAGAGCACATCAAGGAAAGAGCGACCATCAAATTCCCCCTTCCGCCACCAGCCCCCCGGCCCCGAGGGGCCACAGAATCCCTGGGCCCCTACCAGGTAACCAGTGGCAACCAGCACCCAGTGTTCAGAGGGTCCAAAACTCCCAGAGACACTGAGTATGACTGCTGTCACAGATGTGGAAATGGCAAGCACTTTATAGACAGACACAGACCTCCCTGAATATACAAACGTCACTCTGATTTCAGAGGCAGACTGAAAGTAAAATATTGCTGAAGTGACTTTAACACCAGAGGTGACCGGAAATAGTTGATTCCTTATTACCAGGCTGTACATTACAGTTCTAATGGACCTTTATTCAAACAGTGTTATGTGAATTGTGACTGTAAAAATGTAACTTTTTGAATTGGTGATAGATTAATGTATACTATCTAATTTCTTATTAATTTGTACTAACTATTCTGCACACCAAGCAACATAACATGTATTTGGCATTGACAGGACCTGATGAGTTCATACATAATATCCTGTGTTATTACATTATCCGGTTTTACGAGGACCTGACATTGTGGAGAGTTATTAAAGCACTAAACTAGGGTTTCCCCAACTCTGTCCTCGGAACCCCAAGGGTGCACATCTTGGTTTTTGGCTTAGCACTACACAGCTGATCTAAATGATCAATTACTCATCAAGCTTGGTTAATTTGAATCAGCTGTGAGCTGTTAGGGCAAAAAAACTAAACGTGCACTCCTTGGGGTCCCCAGGACTCAGTTTGGGAAGATCTGCACTAAACACTGAAAGACCATCAATTCAGGGAATGTTCTTGGTTGGCCAGCAGTTTTAGAAGTTGTCTGTGAGCAGATTATAGGAATAATTCCCCCTCTGCCAATTCTGATTTTAACTGCAGGGTTACATCATAGGGAGAATATCATTCAATATATGTCCCTTTGTACATTCATATTCAAAACAGGATACAATGATCAACTTGAAATGCTGACTGTTTTCAGTGACTTGGTAATGAGAGACAGCTCCCATCAAGCAAACCTATTAAGGAAACAAGGACCCAATTCCCACAAATTGACGCGTTGGACATGCACCGCAGTTAACTTTACCAAAGATCCTTGGCCTGAACAAGTATCTCTGTAGTAATCCAAGCTTCACATACTCCTTGAGTGTCCCTGTCCTCAGATCTACATACCGAGTGTCCCAATATCTTAACTCTGGTGCACTGATTGGACACTGGTTTTTTATCTGTTAATCATCCTGTCATTCCTCCTCTGTGAGATCTGGGGTAATATAGCTACCAACATCTAATTACTGTAGCTTGCATGGCTTTAATAAAACCTTCATTTGAAGCTGTTGATCTCTATCCCAAACAGTCGTCAAACACAAACCTATTGTGCATTGCTTCTTCGACTTATTTTAGTATCATCCCCAACTCAACCAATTCAAAGGAGCCATGAGAAATCAATCCTATAATGTCATTAACATTTATTCATTCCAGAACTGGCGCATAATACAATCCATTAACATTGCAAATGCTCATGTTCAATTTATAGACGGTTATCATTAAGTATTCATTTGAGTTATTTGAGATCTTAAGAAAGCGCAGGGCCTTTATGCTCCATTTTTCCCACACAAACGTTTAAATGATTGGTGGTCCGGTTGGTTTCTTTGGTGAAGAAACATTTGTCTTCCGTCCCAACAGAAGACACAAGCGTGGTTCATGGATTTCTTGAGCTCATTCGCAAGGTTAGTATAGTATATTCTGGATCATCCAAAGGCACAGTTACCTTACCCCCAATATGGGTAATCAGCTACCATTGTGCCCGCTGTCTCAACCCAACCTTGCTCTGTTTGGCTACCTCCCAGTCTCCCGCCATGTTTGTACAATGGGCAGGATATCTGAACCATGACCGCATGGTTCTAGATTACCAGATATCTCAATGTTATAGTACAACCGGTAATGAAGGGCAGAGTGAAACGTCAGAGCATCACAGGCACTGATTTCTCTCTCCCACCTGGCCTCCTGTCTACTTTATTTTCTTGTCCAATTAGATGTCAGAGGTTGTGTGCAGAATTTCATCCATTCTCAAAAGGTGCATAACTCAACAGGTCTATAAACAGTAGTTAAGAACTTTTAGTAAATGGAACCATGATGCCCAGATCAACTGGTCCAGGAAAAAATGTTGAACAGAAATCACCCTGCATCCAATTGCTGGCTTGCCTTTGAAGTTAGCCGGGTCGGTCCTGGTCGGTCCCCTGGATGGGATACCAGATGTTACTGGAAGGGGTGTTGGAGGTCCCATAGGAGGAACTCGTCCCTCTGGTCTGAGATCCCTATGCCCCAGGGTAGTGAGGGGGACATTGCCCTTCGAAGGGTGCCGTCTTTCGGATGGGACGTTAAAATGGGTGTCCTGACTCTCTGTGGTCAATAAAGGTCCCATGGCACTTATCGTAAGAGTAGGGGTGTTAACCCTGGTGTCCTGGCTAAATTCCCAATTTGCTGCTCATACCATCATGGCCACCTCATCTTCTCCAGACCTGCTAACTACTGCTCCAATAAGGGTTAAGGGGGTAATTGTAACAAGCCTACCTATGCAAGGTTTTTTACACCACTTATACTGAACCACTTAATCCTCAGACTTCGATAAACACTAGCAAACACCTTACTTAGTTTCGCGCTCATCATCCTCCTCCTCCTCCTCCTGACTTGATAGATACGGTCCTTTCAGGGCTGTAACCAGGGTTTGAGTTTTAGTGAGGTCCAGAAGTGTCCCCAGCCATTATCACCTTGGCTGCTGTAGGTTCATTCCACTCAGTCCATCTATAAACACTTAGCCTATTAGCTATACAATTGTGATGTCATACTCCTGAAAGGCGGGAAATATGAGAAATGATTCACTGACACGTACAGTAGCATCAGCGGCTTAACAAAAACCTATGACATTTTTAGAACTGTATTGTTTGCATGTTGATTGCATTTTAATGTCGGCCTATAGGGAAGATAGGCCACATGGAGATGTTCATATTGAAACGTCGTTTTTTTCCCCCCTAACTTTTTTCATAAAATAAGTACAGATTTTCTCAGGGGATGCTACATGGGCCACAAGTTTGGGAACCACTGTACTAACCTCTTTCTCGCTCTTTTTCTCCTCTGCTTCCTCTATGGATTTCACATGAATGGGCAGGGGTGTGGTCATGGGTGGGCATTGGGGGGCATAGACCGACCCACTGGGGAGCCAGGCCCAGCCAATCAGAATGAGTTTTCCCACACAACATTTCTTTATTACAGACAGAAGTACTCCTGAACTTTACTCGCAATAGAAGTCTCTGCAGGCAACTAGCAACCTGACTGACTGACATATTATCTATAAGTGACTATTTACCAGTTGTGCAGTCATTCTCCGAGACGTTTTTTGTTTGTTTTGGTCATGTCTGTAGACACACTGTCAGCAGGATCTTTAGTTGCCTTTTTGAACCAACTACGAGCTGGGGTAGTTTGTTTCACGTAGGCCCTCAGCTTGAGCCGCGAGCGATCGGAGTTAGCCGTTTGAGAGAGTGGTGAATGTGCTGCTAAAAAGGCAAATCCAGGAGGAAACTTTGGCGAACATAACTAACAAACCATTGTTCCTGATTCAACTGGTTCACAAAGAGGCAAACGCGATTAGAACTCAGTCAGATCAAGAATATAAGTGTTCTGAGCTATGATCAATGCTAGGAGCAGTATTTAGATTTTGACCAGTAATTGATTTCCTTTATTGTGTCCTATGTAGTAACTTTAGGCCAGTGGCGATTTTAGCATGTCAATCTTGGTAGGGGAAACTTCCCCAATTTTTTTGATGCATGCCAGCAAAGCCACTACACTACACAACACACCACTAAACAATACATTAATTGCACTATAATGGTGCCAAACGGTGCCCACAAACTGTTAGGGCCTTCATAAATCGGTCCCAACAGCAGAGCTTTATTTTCAGAACTACAGTGCCTTGCGACAGTATTCGCCCCCCTTGAACTTTGCGACCTTTTGCCACATTTCAGGCTTCAAACATAAAGATATAAAACTGTATTTTTTTGTGAAGAATCAACAACAAGTGGGACACAATCATGAAGTGGAATGACATTTATTGGATATTTCAAACTTTTTTAACAAATCAAAAACTGAAAAATTGGGCGTGCAAAATTATTTCTGACACACTAATGTGTGAACAGGTGATTAGAATTCAGGTGATTGGGTTCTGGAGAGTGAACAGCGTTCGGGGATCGAGGTGTTTGAGAGTGTGAGATGGAAAGTGGGCTGGAAAGTGAGCTGCGTTCAGGGGATCTCCGTGGTTGAGGGTGTGAGTTGGAAGCAGACGTTACATTAGTATTACTTTCTTAGCCACAGTATACATATCTCCCTGGCATATTAAGTCATTTATGCAGCAGCCTTACATTCCTCTTTTGATCTTAAAGGGCTCACTGTATGGTTTGTACTGTCCATCTACAGTGGCGCGTCTCGCCGGGAACTTGAGAAGGAGGATGGGGATGGGAGAAGAAGAGTTACCCAGAGAAGGAGGGATACAGCGGGGCTTAGGTTTCAGCATCATGCCCTATTAATTCCCACATAATCACAGGAAGAGTTGCGTTAGCTGCTTTCGCTACATGTCTCCGGTTGCCATGCATTATTCACCAGGTCATCCCTGACATGTCACCATAAGCACACAAGCTATTCTTATTAACAGTGAAGGATGAAGCTTAATGCGCGAGTGCATTGTGTATTCTTTGTTTAGTTTCAATTTTTCTATTTCAAGTTTTTTAGTCGTATGTATGGGATACGCATGGTATACATTATCCAACGAAATGCTTACTTGCTTACTTCCTTCTTGACAATGCAACAACAATAATAAATAATAAAATATAACAATATGAAGATAAAGTAAATGGCTCAGTAGAATAGAATAAACATTTTAGTGTAGGTATAATACAGGAAGGCACTATTTATAGTCCAATATATACATGTGTATTGGGGGATGGGGCACGTGTATAAATTGAGCAGTATAATAGCAGTCTGGTAGCAGCAGTTGAGATGTGTGTGTAGCATGAATGTATATACTGTGTGTGTGTGTGTGTGTATGGGGGGGGCATGAGTGAGTGCATGTGTGCTAAGATGTGGAGAATCAGTGCAGGTTGGTCAGTCCAGTTCAAGTGTTCAGCAGTCTGATGGCTTGTAGACAGAGACGGACTCTGAGCCTGTTGGTATCAGACCTCATGCTCTGCAACGTCTGTCTGACGGTAAGTGGGAGAACAGTTCGTGGCTGGGGTGTGTGGGGTCCATGATGATGCTGCCTGCCTTCCTCAGGCACCGTTTCGAGTAGGTGTTCTGAATGGACTTATTGGCAACAATCTTCCATCGATATTACCATGTCAAGAGCCCATGATAGTATTTGTATAGCACAATCATGTCATGGAGGCTGCTTGTTGTCTCACTTTCCCCTCAAGCTTACAGTACTTAAGAGTTCATTGAATTTTAATGAGAACTGTCCTTTATTTCAGCATTTGTGCAATGGTTTCGAATTACGTACAGTACATGATGGAATATATTGGTGTGAGTTTTCCAACTGTTGTTCAAAACAAAGTATAGCTGCAAAACAGGTGAATAATGGTTATAATGCACCCATGAAGGCATTCAGTTGGAATTGATGTGTGTGGGTGTGTGGGTGTGTGTGTACTGTATCTGTGTGTCTACACGCATGCTGTAAGTCATATCAACTGACGTTTTTTTTATTGACATCTCCTTTGTACCCCTTTATTGTCCCTTTAGATTTTGTCTTTCTCCTTCAGGTTTAAAGATGATCATCTCTTGGGCAATATCATTGGTGGTTGTCAGGGAAACAGCCAGTCTAGTAGCCCAAACACAGGTGTAACTGTCAGAGTATGTGAGTGCCTGCACAGGTGTGATGGCTATCTGCTTAGCTGAGGTCTCCATGGCCTGAGAGGGAGAGAGCAGGCTGACCCAAAGAAGATAGCAAGAGGACAACACTCAGCCAAAATGCCTTCTCAGAAGAAAAATGACATTGCAATTAGAATGGAAGACGGTGGGTTGGATTTATTCGGTTCCTCTTTCTTATTTTGGATTTCTCTTGAATGCTGAAGAATATTCTGCTCTTCACTTTCTTTGAGGTGCTCGTGGGAAATATGGAGGTAGTACATAGATGTACTACTAGGTGATCTATGACATGTAACAGAATCCATACTGTTAAACCATAAAGGAACAGTAAGATTATGATATTTGTGTTGGTTCAAAGACTAAATACAATATTTGTGGATATTCTGGATGCCTGTGGTGTTGCATCACAATGTTGTTTTTTATTTTATAGTGGGAATCGAAATCGATGGAGAGTTAGACAGTGGGAGTGAGGGTAAGTCATAAGATGGAGAAAGTATTTGATGTGCGTGTTTCTGTGAGTTTGCTTACTTCCTGCGAGTGGTTGTATGTACAGTCAAGCTCACTTTGAAAAATATGACATTCCAAAAGGGGAGACACACCTCGTCATAATTATGACATTTAGTTGTCAAAATTATGGAACAAACATCAAAAAAGGAAGTGGGAGGCCAACCTGCATGATTTATATGTTTGTTTAATTGTTCAGGTTTGAATGCAATCTATGGATCTATGAAGCCTTTGTCTGTCTGTTAATATTTGTGTGAGATATATACGTGAGTGTGTGTGTGTATCAGATGAGGCCAGGTGGAGGGACAGAAACAGGAAAGCCAAAGCCTCTCCACGAGCCGGGGGACGGAACGGCAAACCGGCCACCACTGAGGACGAAGAGGAAGAGGAGGATCAGGACGAGGCACCGAGGAAGAGGGCTCGTAAGAAGAAAGCCAGTGCCCAGGACAGCGAGGAAGAGGAGGAGGAAGACGACAGAAGCGTCAAGCGGAAGGGCACAAAGGCTGCGGGCAGAAAGAAAAAGGCAGTCAAGGAGGAGAGTGAGGAGGAGGAGGAGGAGGAGGAGGAACGAGGGAAGAAAAAGAAAGGCGGAAAAGTGACTATCAAGAAGCAGAAAGACGAGCAGAACAAGGAAAAGAAGGGCGATGCCAAAGGCAAAGGAGGGAAGGAGAAAGGGAACGGGAAAGACAAGAAAAAGAAGAATGGAAAGTACAGCAGGTGCAGTATCCTTTGAGAGGGCCCTCTCTCTCGCGTATCTCCACACTCCACGCACCCTCATGTATGAGGGAGGACTCTGACAGACTCTGTTGGTATATGCCCCTTCATTGTATTGAGTTATAGCTTCAGGGAGTTGAATTATGAAATTGGGCTATGGGGTTGCGCTAAAGTGTTCCAAAATACTACGACAATGACCCAAGCTCACTATTTGGCACTCTGCAAAAAAAAAACACATTTCACACAGTGAACGATCCTATAACATCAGGTAACGTTTCGATTGAGTCCTGATTGAGTCCAATGGTTTGCCGCTAACATTAGCATGACAACGTCCCTGACATATTCCTTAAATGTCCCCGGAAAACAGTATTTGATAAACATTAGTAGGACATGCTGTAATTGTTATAAGAACATTATAACAACATTATCAAAATGTCACAACTAAAGTTTTGGAAAGGGACAGGCAACCAGAATTTGTTACCAGAATAGAGTTAGGTTGTAGTGGTAAAAACAAGGGTATATGTTGTGTTCTGATGGGGTATGACAGTTGACCTAAGCTCATGGGGTATTTACAGTGCATTCTGAAAGTATTTGACACATTTTGTTACATTACAGCCTTATTCTAAAATGTATTAAGAAAATCTTCATCACTCGACACACAATATCGCACAATGACAAAGTGAACACAGGTTTTTAGAAATGTTTGCAAATGTATAAAAAAATAAAAAGCAGAAATACCTTATTTATAAAAGTATTCAGACCCTTTGCTATGAGACTTGAAATTGAGCTCAGGTGCGTCCTGTTTCCATTGACCATCCTTCAGATGTTTCTACACCTTGATTGGAGTCCACCTATGGTAAATTCAATTGATTGGACATGATTTGGAAAGGCACACACCTGTCTGTATAACGCCCCACAGTTGAGAGTACATGTCAGAGCAAAAAGCCAAGCCATGAGGTGGAACGAATTATCCGTAGAGCTCCGAGACAGGATTGTGTTGAGGCACAGTTCTGGGGAAGGGTACCGCATCATTGGAGGCTCCCAAAAACACAATGGCCTCCATCATTCAAAAATGGAAGAAGTTTTGAACCACCAAGGTTCTTCCTAGAGCTGGCCGCCCGGCCAAACTGAGCAATCGGGGGAGAAGGGCCTTGGTAGGGCTCCAGAGTTCCTCTGTGGCGATAAGAGAACCTTCCAGAAGGACAACCATCTCTGCAGCACTCTACCAATCAGGCCTTCATTGTAGCGTGGCCAGACGGAAGCTACTCCTCAGTAAAAGGCGCATGACAGCCCGATTGGAGTTTGCCAAAAGGCACCTAAAGACTCTAAGACCATGAGAAACAAGATTCTCTGATCTGATGAATCCAAGATTAAACTCTTTGGCCTGAGTGCCAAGAGTCAAGTCTGAAGGAAACATGGCACCATCCCTACGGTGAAACATGGTGGTGGCAGCATCATGCTGTGAGAATGTCCTTCAGCGGCGGGGAATGGGAGACTAGTCAGGATCGAGGGAAAGATGAACGGAGCAAAGTACAGAGAGATCCTTGATGAAAACCTGCTCCAGAGCGCCCAGGACCTCAGACTGGGGCGAAGGTTCACCTTCCAACAGGACAACGACCCTAAGCACACAGCCAAGACAACGCAGGAGTTCCTTCGGGACAAGTCTCTCTATGTCCACGAGTGGCCAAGCCAGCACCCGGACTTGAACTCGATCGGACATCTCTGGAGAGACCTGAAAATAGCTGTGCAGCGACGCTCCACATCCAACCTGACAGAGCTTGAGAGGATCTGCAGAGAAGAATGTGAGAAACTCCTCAAATACAGGTGTTCCAAGCTTGTAGCGTCATACCCAAGAAGACTCTGTAATCACTGCCAAAAGTGTTTCAACAAAGTTCTGAGTAAAGGGTCTGAATACTTATGTAAATGTAATATTTCCGATTGCAAACATTTCTAAAAAACTGTTTTTGCTTTGTCATTATGGGGTTTTGTATATAGATTGATGAGGGGGAAAAACAATTTAATCCATTTTAGAATAAAGCGGTAACGTAACAACATTTGGAAAAAGTCAAGGGGTCTGAATACTTTCGGAATGCACTGTATATAAGTTATATTCTTCAAGAATCAGTGGGTAAGCATCATTCATTTATAAGTCCAAAAATCGTTGTAGCAACTAAAGATTCTAGCCTGGTAGTTTCAATGGATGGACATGCTTACTGGATAATTCTAGGATGTCTGTCATTTGATTTGCATACTGTATACCCCCTCTTGTCACCTAATTTCTCGCTCTGTTCTATTTTTTAATTTTCTGTTGGTCTTCCAGATGCTTTTCAACATTATGTGACAAGTCCAAAGTCCTTCTGAGTTTGTACCATGATAATGCGGCACTGTGTAAAGCCACTGGCCACCTCAACTAGAACTCTACTCTGGTTGACACATGATTGACCCTGACTTGACCCCTGGCACTTGGTGACAGCTCTTTCTTCTGACAGCTCTTCTTCTTCAGGCGAGTCAGGGGACGAGGATTCTCTGTCGGAAGGGGAGATGGCTTCTCTGAAGGAGGAGGTGGAGGAGAAGAAGAAGCTGATAGCCACGCTCAGGAACAAACCGTGGCGCATGAAGAGGAGGCTCAAACTCCTCAAGTAAACAAAATGGACGCATTTCACATGACATGTGCATTCCTCTGCCAATTTCCCATTGGCTGATTGCCTTCATGACTCATAGGGACTTGCTCTTGCTGTGCTGTTTTTCTCTTTCCTATAATACTTTACACATTCCTGAAGGTTTATACTGTCACTTGGCACACATGTCAATTCAAATCAAAACAAATCCAATTGTATTTGTCACATGTGCCAAATACAACAGTTGTGAAATGCTTATTTACAAGCCCTAAATCAACAATGCAGTTTTAAGGAAAATAAGTGTTAAGAAGTCTTTTGGACCTAGACTTGGTACTCCGGTACCGCTTGCAGTGTGTTAGCAGAGAGAACAGTCTGTAACTAGGATGGCTGGAGTCTTTGACAAATTTCAGGGCCTTACTCTGACACTGCCTGGTATAGAGGTCCTGGATGCCAGGAAGCTTGGCCCCAGTGATGTTCTGGGCCGGATGCAATACCCTCTGTAGTGCCTTGAAGTCAGAGGCAGAGCAGTTGCCATACCAGGCAGTGATGCAACCAGTCAGGATACTCTCGATGGTGCAGCTGTAGAACTTTTTGAGGATCTCAGGACCCATGCCAAATCTTCTCAGTTTACTGAGGGGGAATAGGCTTATTCGTGCCATCTTCACAACTGTCTTGGTGTGTTTGGACCATGATAGTTTGTTGGTGATGTGGACACCAAGGAACTTGAAGCTCTCAACCTACTCCACTACAGCCCCGTCGATGAGAATGGGGGCGTGCTCAGTCCTCCTTTTCCTGTAGTCCACAATCATCTCCTTTGTCTTGATCACGTTGAGGGAGAGGTTGCTGTCCTGGCACCATACGGCCAGGTCTCTGACCTCCTCCCTATAGGCTGTCTCATCGTTGTCAGTGATCAGGCCTACCACTGTTGTGTCATCGGTAAACTTAATGATGGTGTCGGTGTCGTGCCTGGCCATGCAGTCCTGAGTGAACAGGGAGAACAGCAGAGGACTGAGCACGCACCACTGAGGGGCCCCCGTGTTGAGGATCAGCATGACGGATGTGTTGTTACCTACCCTTACCACCTGGGGGCGGCCTGTCAGGTAGTCCAGGATCCAGTTGCAGAGGGAGGTGTTTAGTCCCAAGGTTCTTAGCTTAGTGATGAGCTTCGAGGGCACTATGGTGTTGAACACTGAGCTGTAGTCAATGAATAGCATTCTCACATAGGTGTTCCTTTTGTCCAGGTGGAAAAGGGCAGTGTGGAGTGCAATAACAATTGCATCATCTGTGGATCTGTTAGGGCGGTATGCAAATTGGAGTGGGTCTAGGATTTCTGGGATAATGGTTTTGATGTGAGCCATGACCAGCCTTTCAAAGCACTGCATGGCTACAGACGTGAGTGCTACAGGTCGGTAGTCATTTAGGCAGGTGACCTTAGTGTTCTTGGGCACAGGGACTATGGTGGTCTGCTTGAAACATGTTGGTATTACAGACTTAGTCAGGGACAGGTTGAAAATGTCAGTGAAGATACTTGCCAGTGGGTCAGCGCATGCTCGAAGTACAAGTCCTGGTAAAACCGTCTGGCCCTGCGGCCTTCTGAATGTTGACCTGTTTAAAGGACTTACTCACATCGGCTACGGAGGGCGTGATCACACAGTCATACGGAACAGCTGATGCTCTTATGCATGTTTCAGTATTACTTCCCTCGAAGCAAGCATAGAAGTAATTTAGCTCATCTGGTAGGTTCGTGTCACTGGGCAGCTCGCGGCTGTTCTTCCATTTGTAGCCTGTAACAGTTTGTAAGCTCTTCCACATCCGTCAAGCGTCGGAGCCAGTGTGGTACGATTCAATCTTAGTCCTGTATTGACACTTTGCCTGTTTGATGGTTTGTCGGAGGGCATAGCAGGATTTCTTATAAGCTTCCGGATTAGAGTTCCGCTCCTTGAGAGTGGCAGCTCTACCCTTTAGCTCAGTGCGGATGTTGCCTGTAATCCATGGCTTCTAGTTGGTATATGTACGTACAGTCACTGTGGGGACATCATCAAAGCACTTATTGATGAGGCCAGTGACTGATGTGGTGTACTTCTCAATTCCATCGGAAGAATCGCGGAACATATTCCAGTCTGTGTTAGCAAAACGAATGTTAGTTTCCCTGGATTAAAGTCCTCGGCCACTAGGAGCTCCGCCTCTGGATGAGCGTTTTCCTGTTTGCTTATGGCCGTATACAGCTCATTGAGTCTTGTCTTAGTGTCAGCATTGGTTTGTGGTTGTAAATAGACAGCTAATAAGAATATAAAACTCTCTTGGTAAATAGTGTGGTCTACAGCTTATCTTGAGATACTCTACCTCAGGCAAGCAAAACCTTGAGACTTCCTTAGATTTCGTGCACCAGCTGTTGTTTACAAATATACATAGACCGCCACCCCTTGTCTTGTTCTATCCTGCCGAAAATGCTTTAATAAAGCTGCCAACTGTATGTTATTTATGTTGTCGTTCAGCCATGACTCGGTGAAGCATAAGATATTACAGTTTTTAATGTCCCGTTGGTAGGATATACGTGCTTGTAGCTCGTCTATTTTATAATCCAATGACTGTACGTTGGCTAATAGGATCGATGGTAAAGGCAGATTACCCACTCGTCGTCAGAGACCTACCTCCCCGATATCTCTGTCTCTTTCTCCTGCTAATGACGGGGACGAGGGCCTTGTCGGGTGTCTGGAGTAAATCTTTTGCGTCAGACTCGTTAAGGAAAACAAAACAAATCTTCCTGTATGGGGTGAGTAATCGCTGTCCTGATATCTAGAAGCTCTTTTCTATCATAAGAGATGGTGGCAGAAACATTACGTACAAAATAAGTTTTAAATAACGCAATACAACACACACAGTAGCACAACTGGTTCGGGGATCGTAAAATGGCAGCCATCTCCTCATGCACCATTATCACTACTTTTGAACTATTTATGAGTTTCGTGAATTGGCTATGCTGATTGATGTTCTTTGAATTGTTTTTTTTTAGACAGTGTCTCACTTGTATCTCCACAACTTGAGTGTATCTCCACTGACCAGTATTCACCTATCATTCACTCTTAAAAGGGTTCTACCCAGAACCATTTAAAGTTATTCAGTTTGTCCCAGTAGAAGATCCCTTTTATGGTTCCAGGTAGATCCTTTTAACTTAATTAACATTAAAACCATTTTAGAACTTTTTTTGTTTCTAACGGTGTTGGGTTACATTTTAAAAAATGGGACCTGTGTTGAAAAAACACTGAATTCCAGCCAGGGTTGTGAGCTGACAGTCACTTACAGGTCAGGACACAAGCACTGTACAGTATTAAGACAGATGAGACGCCTTGACTTTTTCATGAGCTCAACACTGTCTAATATGCATGCAGTTGTAGCTGCCTGTAGCTTGCCAATTCCCTCTCATCACTGGTCTTTCCAGGTTGATAATCTTTCATCACATGGCCTCCTCCAAATTTCCCTGACTAGTAATTCACAGTGATGATTGATGGATTGGTTGTTTTCTCATCTACTTCATTTAATCGTGACTAATTCATGATTGGGGCGGCAGGTAGCCAAGTGGTTAGAGCGTTGGACTAGTAACCAAAAGGTTGCAAGATTGAATCCCTGAGCTGACAAGGTAAAAATCTGTTGTTCTGCCCCTGAATAAGGCAGTTAACCCACTGTTCCTAGGCCATCATTGAAAATAAGAACGTGTTCTTAACTGACTTGCCTAGTTAAATAAAGGTCAATAAAATTGACCTGTTATAAATTTGAAAAGTTGATTCATTGGTTGGCGGTTCTTCAAGCCAGTGATTGACATGTTTTTTTTGTTGGTTGACGGGTCATCCTTTTTTATGGGTTGAAATTGTAGAGAATGCCAGTCGTTTGTGGAGGAGTTCGAGGGGGCTCTGGGAAAGGGCAAAGGGAGGAAGCTCTATGCCTACAAAGTCATGATGGCTAAGGTAACCTTTCTCAGTCCACACATACTTCACGCAATTATGCATTTATATACTTTAAGATATATAAGATATATATAACGTGCTTCCATTTACAACTTTTAATCATAAGTTCATCATTAGCTTCATGATTTGTCATGACCATAATATCATTAGCAGAATGTTTGTTGCCCACATCAGTGACAACCTGATATGTTAGTCAGGAACTATACTTCTGTGATGAACTTGTCTTTTCAAATATTCTCTCTTAACCTTTTTGTTTTCTTCAGAAAATGATCAAGTTCAACCGTGACTTTGACAATTTCAAAACAGCCTGTATTCCGTGGGAAAGAAAGATAAAAGAGGTTGAAAGTGGGTACCGTCATTTAAAGCTATTTGAGTTACTATCTTGTTCATGTCATTGTAGTTTTATCTATTCATCATGTAACTTTTGGAGTTTGACCTCTAACCCTCAGGTCACTTTGGGTCATCTGTGGCTTCCTACTTCATCTTCTTGCGGTGGATGTACGGTTTAAACTTGGTCCTGTTTGCGTTCATGTTTGGTCTTGTGGTTCTCCCAGAGGTGAGCAGCTTTTTACCTTCAGCGCAGAGTCCATTGTTTTGCAATACTGTTGTAGTACATTTGGTCAGTATATGGAGAGATATCGAAGGAGGACTCACTGTCTCATTCTCCCAATCCCCACTTCCCTCTCTTTTTGTTCCTCTTTTCCTACTGTCCGGAGGTGATGATGGGTCTTCCGTATGGGTCTATTCCCAGAAAAACTGTTCCCAGAGCAGAGCAGGACAGAGCCATGGACATCTCTGTCCTCCTTGATTTTGGTGTGAGGATCTTGGAGTGACTTACTACTTCCTTTGGAGTGACACACTTCCTTCCAAGCAATTGCCTTGTGATGTCACATGTAGAAACCTTGTTCAGACTTAAACTACTTCAGGTTCAGGTTTACTTGATATGATTATACCTATGAAAAAACATACATACAATGTGATGTCATACAGTACTTTTAAAATACAGGTAAAAATGTGATTTTAAGACATAAGCTGTCATACATGTTCATGAATAACTGCATGATAATGCATTGTACTTGCAGGCTTTAAGTGAAGTGTTACACATTTTCAGTAAGAATGTATGCCATTTCACAGACACTATTATCGAAAGCAACTTGCAGTCATGCGGCATACATTTACATAGTGGTGGTCCTGGGAATCAAACCCACTACCCTGGCGTAACAAGCACCATGTTATACTAACTGAGCTACAATGGACCATGTCAGGGTAACTGCCAAGACCCTGCCCAGTCTTAATGTTAATTGCTAACTTATCTTAGTGCCGGTAACATCGACTGACAACAGGCAGCAGTGAAAAGTAAGTCGAGGAAGTTGTCCAAATGAACGCAACTCTGTATTTGACTCTTTTCTGATGGACCCTTGATAAGTTATTCAGCGGGATGGGTTTTGCAGGCAATATGGTTGCTTGTGTTCTCCCTGTATTTCAGATCTCTGTCGGCTGGTAATGACAGAGGTTTTGCTGATTCGAATATTAAGCACAATGTTATGCCCTGCAGTTGATGAAAGGAATCCAGTCACATCCACCACACAATAGCGGGGTCCTGCTAACTATACATAGACCACTGTATCGCCATCTGATCCTGCCATTCTTTGATTGGGTTTGTCACATGCCTATGTGCTTGGTTTGCTGGTGTGTAATGTGTTCGGCAGGGCTGGCCCTAGGCACAAGAACCTGTCACTATCATTTTGCATCTACATCCGCTTTCTTCGAGATGGATTGCTTTCACACATCCATGATTATTTTGGTTCATTCCAACAGGGTTACTGCAAGTACTCTATTCTGTTCTATGGTTTCTATAATGACGAGCGCACCATCGGAGTCCTCCAGTTCAGACTGCCTCTCTCCTACCTACTAGTTGGTGTAGGCATCTTCGGCTACAGCCTGATGGTGGTCATTAGAACGTGGGTAAAACGCACACACACACACACACACACACACACACACACACACACACACACACACACACACACACACACACACACACACACACACACACACACACACACACACACACACACACACACACACACACACACACACACACGCACACACACACACAGTAAATTATAATCCACATTCACACCCCGTATCTAAAATATTGATGCTAGCAACCCTCCCATTGCCAGCTCACTCCCTCCGCATTTTTCCAGTCAGCACTTGGATTCGAACAGCAACCCTCCAGTTACTTGCCTACATCTCTAAAATCAACCCCCCCCCCCCAGTATAGTGCACTGTATGTCACATCCATCTTCTGTGTTCCTCAGGATGGCCCGTAATTCGGACGAGGGAGGAGACGGTGGGGATGACGGACAGTTCACCTTCGCATTTAAGATGTTCACCAGCTGGGATTACCTCATTGGCAACCCAGAGACAGCAGACAACAAGTACGCCTCAATCACCACCAGCTTTAAGGTAATCACAGCAGAAGCTAATTCTTATCCATAGCTAGTAGGTCCTGTTGTTTATGACATAGGACGATTCTACACCAGGACAGCCTGGAAATATTTTGTCTATCTCACATTGTTATAATTCTCACATAGAAACTTCATTGGGAGGAAGGATCTTAGATATGTTATTTACATTGTTATCACACTTTCTTTTGGGGGGGGGATCATGATCAAAGTGTGCATTTTAAGCCCTTTTTAGAATGTGAATAATTGTATTTCAGAATCTAGACATACTCCATATGTTAGAGCACACTATAAGGAGAACAATGGCACCACGACGTTGTCTGTATCATGTACGGATCACAGATCATAGGGTCTTACAGGAGGCATGTATAGGTCTGAAAAGGGCCTAAAATGGATACTTTTATCATTATTTTCTGAAATATGACTCTTGATACAAATGTAAAAATTATGTCAAACATCTTCCTGCATTGATGTTTATATGTGAAAATTGCCAGAACAATCTGAGGTACCTAAAATATTTTTGGGCTGATGTCCTGGCATGGAATCCCATAACATTGTTCTGCAAATATCCGTTCTCCTGCTCTTATCTTCAATCTCCCAAGAATCATATGCACGTAAAAAGGTACTACACGTATGAGCCTACACACTTACTATCTTCAAACCAAAGTATTCTCTGTGTTTCTCACTGACCGAACTGTTCTTGGTAGGAATCCATAGTAGACGAACAGGAGAACCAGAAGGATGAGAACATCCACTTGCGAAGGTTCCTGCGGGTTCTAGCCAACTTTTTAATCCTCTGCAGCCTGGGGGGCAGCGGCTTCCTCATCTATTTTGTGGTCAAGAGGTCTCAGGAGTTTGCCAACCTAGATCAGGATGAGCTTTCCTGGTTTGAAAAGAATGAGGCAGGTACAGTTGTTTTGATCAGATACAGTGCTTTGCAAAAGTATAAAAGTATTCAGCCTGTTTGTTTAGGCAAGTCTAAATTAGTTCAGAAGCTAAATGTGGCTTAACAAATCACATACAGTGGCAAGAAAAAGAATGTGAACCCTGGAATTACCTGGATTTCTGCATAAATTGGACATAACATTTTATCTGATCTTAATCGAAGTCACAACATTTACATTACATTTAAGTCATTTAGCAGACGCTCTTATCCAGAGCGACTTACAAATTGGTGCATACACCTTATGGCATCCAGTGGAACAGCCACTTGCATCTAAATCTTTTTTTGGGGGGGGGGGTGAGAAGGATTACTTACCCTTACTTACCCTATCCTAGGTATTCCTTGAAGAGGTGGGGTTTCAGGTGTCTCCGGAAGGTGGTGATCGAAGTCACAACAATAGACAACACAGTCTGCTTAAACTAATTACACACAAACAATTATACAATTAACTCCACACATAGTGTTGTGTGTTCCTTCCTAACAACTGAACTGTAGCTTAATCTGTCCACAGAATATTTTGCCAGTATCGCTGTGGAACATCCAGATGCACTTTGGCGAACTTCAGACGTGCAGCAAAAGTTTTTGGACAACAGTGGCTTGTTCCGTGGTGTCCTCCCATGAACACCATTCTTGCTTAGCGTTGTATGTATCGTAGACTCGACAACAGATGTTAGCAAGTTCTAGAGATTTCTGTACGTCTTTAGCTAACACTCTAGGATTCTTCTTAAGCTCATTGAGCATTCTGCGCTGTGCTCTTGCAGTCATCTTTGCAGGAGAGCAACTCCTAGGGAGAGTAGCAGCAGTATTGAACTTTCTCCATTTATAGACAATTTGTCTTACTGTGAACTGATGAACATCAAGGCTTTTAGAGATACTTTTGTAACCCTTTCCAGCTTTATGCTAGTCAACACGTCTGAGATCTCTTTTGTTTGAGGCATGGTTCACATCAGGCAATGCTTCTTTTGAATAGCAAACCCACATTTTGTGAGTGTTTTTTATAGGGCAGGGCAGCTCTAACCAACATCTCCAATCTCGTCTCAATGATTGTACTCCAGGTTAACTAGCTCTTGACTCCAATTATCTTTTGGAGAAGTCATTAGCCTAGGGGTTCACATACTTTTTCCAACCTACACTGCGAATCTTTAAATGATGCATTCAATATAGACCTGAAAAATACAATAATGGCTGTGTTATTAGTTTAAGCAGACCGTGTTTGTCTCTTGTTGTGACTTTAAAGACCAATTTTTGCAGAAATCCAGATAGTTACGTGGACTCACTCTGTGTGACATAATAGTGGTTGACATGATTTTTAATGACTAACCTTTCCTCTGTCCCCCATACATACCACATCTGTAAGGTCCCTCAGTCAAGTATTGCATTTCAATCACAGATTCAACTACAAAGACCAGGGAGCTTTCTGAAACCCTCATAAAGAAGCGCAGTGATTGGTAGATTTAACCACTAGGCTACCCTGCCGCCCCAATGGGTAACAATAACAAATCAGACATGGAATATCTCTTTAAGCATGGTCAATTGAATAATTATGCTGTGGATGATGTATTAAACCACCCAGACACATCATAGATACAGCCGTCCTTCTGAACTGAGCTGCAGGACAGGACAGGAATGAAATTGCTCGAGGATGCTACCATGAGGGCATTGATGATTTTAAAACAGATACATCATCCACATCATCCACAGCATAATTATTCAACAACATTGTAGTGACTCCACAAAAATGACCTAAATGAGTGAAAAGAAGAATACAAATATTCCAAAAGGCACTAAAGTAATACTGCAAAATATCAAAGCAAAGGAATACACCTTTTGTCATAAATGCAAATCCAACACAACACATCACTGAGTAACTGCCTCCTTATTTTCAAGTATGGTGGTGGCTGCATTATGGGTGTACTTGACATTGGCAAACACAAAGGAGTTTTTCCGAAAACGCGGTGGAGCTAAGCACAGGAATTTTTCTTCCACTTTGACATTACAGTGTATTTAGTGTAGATTGTTGACAAAACAATTACAATCAATTTTTATACCACTTTGTAACACTATAAAATGTGAAGAAATCCAAGTTATCTGAATACATTTGCAAGCACTGTACATGCTGTGTTATGGTTAATCTCATCAAATGTAGTGAGCTGGAAATGTACATTTGTGTTTGTCCTGTTTTCTTCAGTATGAGAAAAAAAAGTGCTATTTAGAACACATTGGTGAAACCTTTGAATAACCCCAGGGTTCTACCTGGAACCAAAAAGGGTTCAACTATGGGAACAGATGAAAACCCTTTCAGAACACAAGATTCAAAATATATCGTAACGTAAAGGGCAACGCTTCATTTTATGTGGTCCTTATTACAGTGTAATTTTTATTTTAACACTTTTAATTTCGCCTTGATTTAACCAGTTAGGCCATTTGAGAACAAGTTCTCATTTACAACTGCAACCTGGCCAAGATAAAGCAAAGCAGTGCGGCACAAACAACATCACAGAGTTCCACATGGAATAAACAAACATACAGTCAATAACACAATAGAAAAGTATATATACAGTGTGTGGTAATGAGGTAAGATAAGGGAGGTAAGGCAATAAATAGGCCGTAGTGGTGAAATAATTACAATTTAGCAATTAAACACCGGAGTGATAGATGTGCAGAAGATGAATGTGCAAGTAAAGATACTTGGGTGCAAAAGAGAAAAAAAATAACACTATGGGGAGGAGGTAGTTGGATGGGCTATTTACGGATGGGCTATTTACAGATGGGCTATGTACAGGTGCAGTGATCTGTGAGCTGCTCTGACAGCTGGTGCTTAAATTTAGAGAGGGCGGTATGTTTTCATACATGTTTCCAATTCGTTCTAGTCATTGGCAGCAGAGAACTGGAAGGAAAGGCAGCCAAAGGATGAATTGACTTTGGGGGTGACCATTGAAATATACCTGCTGGTGCGTGTGCTACAGGTGGGTGCTGCTACGCCAGACCCACTGGACTTTACCTAGCAAAGACTTATAGATGACCTGGAGCCAGTGGGTCTGGCGACGAATATGAAGCGAGGGCCAGCCAACGAGAGCATACACGTCGCAGTGGTGGGAAGTATATGGGGCTTTGGTGACAAAATGGATGGCACTGGGATAGATTGCATCCAATTTGCTGAGTAGAGTGCTGGAGGCTATTTTGTAAATGACATCGCCGAAGTCAAGGATCGGTAGGATAGTCAGTTTTACGAGGGTATGTTTGGCAGCATGAGTGAAGGATGCTTTGTTGCGAAATAGTAAGCCGATTCTAGATTTAATTTGTGCAATTATAATAACAAGTATTGTAGTAAATTGTAATAAATCAAAGTTACACTCTAATAAAAACATTTAACTGGTGGTAAATGGAGTCTGTAATTACAGACCTGTAACAACAAATGCTTGTTACTGTGCTTGTTACATATGTGCACGTTTCCACTAAATTTACCAATTCAATGTTTCGCTTCTTCTCAGCTGCATCCGATTCAGTAAAAACTGTCACAAGGTTGTACATCTCTCGTGGACAGATGTGCTAGATGATCGAGATTACTAAAGTTGGAGGCTCAATAGGCTCTAATTACCTATCTGTGAGTGCACTCTGGGCGGGGATTAGGGAAATGTCATTGCATTTCAAATTACACATGTAATTACACTGAAATAAGGACCACTTAAAATGAAGTTTTACGCTGTAAAGTATTACCACACTTCGGTTTCACTTAATAACTTTCATGAATAAGCCATTGAAATGATTGTACATGTTTATATAAATGTTATACATACTTTATACATTAAATGATATAGGTTATGTTATAAATGTTAATGAATTTAAAAGCTTAAAATGATAATGAATGCAAATATCTCTTTACAAATAAATTGTTTTTCTAGCCTTCATCCCGGTGATTGGTTGTGTGTTACCTTCCAGGTGGAGTTTGTGATGTCACTGCTGGGGCTGGTGTGCCCCCCTCTCTTTGAGACCATCGCTGAGCTGGAGGAGTACCACCCTCGTATCGCCCTCAAGTGGCAACTGGGCCGCATCTTCGCCCTGTTCCTCGGGAACCTCTACACCTTTCTGTTCGCCCTTTTTGACGAAGTCAACGCAAAGGTACCAGACAGTATGTCAGTGGCATGTACCTGCAAATGCGTATGTGTGTGTTTATTCACCTGTATATATGTATGTGTGTGTGTGCAGTGGCGGATTTAGGAATAGGCAACATGGGCTCCCACCCAGGGCGGCATCTTGCGCAATTGGTTTTCTATCGCTCATTTGCACATCACGTCAATGATATCATGTCACCGTGTGGGACTGTGGGTCAATTAACCTTGTCGGAGTGGGCGCCCAGATTCTAGTTTGTGAGCTAGGCAGGCGGTTCTAGCCATACAAGCTAGAACTGCCACTGTGTGTGTGATGGTGTGTTCAGTACATATTGTATGCATGTGTATTTGACTTACTCACCTGAACCTGTCTTTGTGCGTTAACACGTGTACAGTTGGAAAAGGAGAAGTCTATTAGGAATGCCACTATCTGGGGACTGAATGAGTACTATTCCAACTATAGCTCCTACCACAACACTACTGACATCCCCCCTCCAGACATCCACCCTGCTGATGTCATCAGAGGGCCGTGCTGGGAGACCGCCGTTGGCATAGTGAGGCTTCCATGCGTTCTTCCTCCGTTTTCCCTTCGTCAATGAGTTTTTCATCCTGGTTTTTCCTCCACCTGCCTGAGCAGGAAAAAGTTCCCTTCATTGTGCATCAGTGATATGACTGAGGCTGTCTGTGACATGCCGGGTGTTTCCTGTTTAGTTTTCTTTCTGTGCTGTATCTCTAGGAGTTTGTGAAGCTCACCGTCTCTGACATCCAGGTGACGTATATGACCATCCTGATTGGTGACTTCCTGCGAGCCATGATCGTGCGTTTCCTCAACTACTGCTGGTGCTGGGACCTGGAGGCTGGATTTGTACGTGCTAGGCTATCAAAGCATTACAGACCACTGTATGTGTGTGTGTGTTCCCATTTTATTGTAATCATTTTTGGTAGTGTTAGGGTTGCGTCAATTCGAATCTGGTATCAGAACAAGTTATAACACTGAGTCACTGATTGTACTCTATGTAATTTGATTAGCTAAGCAATAAATGGCAAATGCAACTTTCGTATATACGGGCTCACTGTAATACCACGCAGGGCAGAACAGGGAACATTACATTACATTACATTTACATTTAAGTCATTTAGCAGACGCTCTTATCCAGAGCGACTTACAAATTGGTGCATTCACCTTATGACATCCAGTGGAACAGCCACTTTACAATAGTGCATCTAAATCTTTTAAGGGGGGTGAGAAGGATTACTTTATCCTATCCTAGGTATTCCTTAAAGGCAAATTGACTCCGCTGTCCTGGCGTCGTGAGGGAGTGTGTTCCACCATTGGGGAGCCAGAGCAGCGAACAGTTTTGACTGGGCTGAGCGGGAACTGTACTTCCTCAGTGGTAGGGAGGCGAGCAGGCCAGAGGTGGATGAACGCAGTGCCCTTGTTTGGGTGTAGGGCCTGATCAGAGCCTGGAGGTACTGAGGTGCCGTTCCCCTCACAGCTCCGTAGGCAAGCACCATGGTCTTGTAGCGGATGCGAGCTTCAACTGGAAGCCAGTGGAGAGAGCGGAGGAGCGGGGTGACGTGAGAGAACTTGGGAAGGTTGAACACCAGACGGGCTGCGGCGTTCTGGATGAGTTGTAGGGGTTTAATGGCACAGGCAGGGAGCCCAGCCAACAGCGAGTTGCAGTAATCCAGACGGGAGATGACAAGTGCCTGGATTAGGACCTGCGCTGCATTGTTGTTAGGAACAGACAGCTGTTCATATACTGTGATAGGCCAACAGACGGGTTGGAACTATGTCTATCACAGTAGAGGCTGAGCGTGGTTTAGACTTGCTCAGCCTATCGCAGGCGCTCAGGCTGGTCCCGCCACTTGGCGCTTCTTGGACTTCCACCCTCTGTCGATGTATAGATTCTCACTGTTCTGGTATCACCCCCTAGTTATAACAGTTGCTCAGTTCCTGCTATTGTGTTGTTCAGTATTTTTCCATCTCAGTTAAACCTCGTGATGACCACCCCTCCCTATATCTGATTAACCACAACTTTGTAAGATACAGCAAGTCACACCATGTGCTCAATATTGTCACATACAAACACAAGGACAAAGCATCTGCTGGGCTGTTATCTACAGTTTTGCAACATGCAGGTCACACCATGTTACTCAGTTCTTGTCACACACACAAACAGGCAAGTAGATGTAGCAAGCAGTTGTTTAATCTCATGATGATGCTCAAGTGCACAAATGCAGATACTTCAAACAACCAACATCAGATAATATTTAATCATATATATGGTAATGGCTATAATGTAAAACACAGAATCCCACAGTAGCATTACATTTTTTACATTTTAGTCATTTAGCAGATACTTAATTAGGGTTCAGTGCCTTGCTCAAGGGCATATCGACAGA
The DNA here is from genome assembly GCF_023373465.1 of Oncorhynchus keta. NCBI lineage: Eukaryota > Metazoa > Chordata > Actinopteri > Salmoniformes > Salmonidae > Oncorhynchus > Oncorhynchus keta. The sequence goes on along the minus strand of NC_068445.1, from coordinate 9,181,722 downwards.
TTTTTCAACTAGTTGGCTTGGGGATTTGAACCAGCTAGGCTACCTGCCTCCTTTTACATTACAATATGGGATAAAGTGGTAATAACATGGTAATAGTATGGTAACAGGGTAGAGTTACTCAATATCAATACATCATTCTTCACAGTTACCCCTTCATTTGTGTGTAATTATATTCTTGTTTCAACGTTATACACCACATATGTAAATACTCAATACTAGTGTTTTTCTTTGCTTATTGCAAGTGGGAGAACATTATGTGTTGGTTCCAAGTAAACTTGATACCTCAGTGTTCATTTCATCAACACTAATTATGACAGAAAATATTCAGCAACAACCTATTTTTCCTGAAAACTATGAAAACTAATGACGATAACGAGACAAGATGCCCTGAAATAAAATACAACTATTACACAAATTACTTTTCATTTTAGTTGATGACAATGTAACGAGACGGGACTTCCATGTGAGACTAATGGACATTCAATTGCACATGAAGCTCCTTTTGATCTGTTTTGTCCAATCATAACCATGCCTTTGCAGAATATAATACAATCCTCTCATTGGTCTTTCAGTTGCACGGGCTGCATTAGCTGATCTGCCTGGCCCTCCTCCACACACAAAGCTACCAGGCAGTCACTCGTCTTGCCTTTGAACGGATGCAGATTGTAACTAACCTCAACTAGAAAAAAATGATGTTTACTCTTTCTTACTTTCATATAGGCTATTTTTTGCTTTGATCACATCAGAAGCCCAATTACTATGTGCGCTTTTGTTAATCTGTGTTGCCGCTCTCGTGGTCGGCTATAGGAAAGGCTACTGTTATTTGCTGAATATGAGGAGTACAGTAATAATTCTGGCATTGTTGGAAAGCTTAGATTCCCCATTTTAAGGGAATCACTGTTATTTGCCCCCATCACAAGGTTATGATGGGGAGAAAATCAGAGCTATAGGCCTAAATTGTTTAACCTGTAGCCAAGGCTTTGTAGCCTATACAGTATAGTAAATCATGGCTGGCTTTGTTTAAAATCTGCCACAACAGCAATATGAGGGGATATTATGCCTAGTTGGACAAGGCCTTGTGCACGTGAAGGAAATTAGAGGTAAATATGAATTATTTAACGGAAAAAAATGCACAGAGTAAGATTTTACTTAAACAAGACTAAAATAGTCCAGAGTTTTAATTGACTGATAAACTAAAACTATGAAGCATGTAAGGGCTAAAATGGGACTGAGAATAAAAGCTATTTTAGTCAAACGACTAAGACTAAAACAACAAAAAAATGCTGACAAAATTAACAGTGATACCACACAGTGACATCCGGCAAGATAGGTGATCCTTCACGTAGTGACACAGGACACTGCCCTGTTAAGTTAATTACTATGGGAGAGAAAGAGGGAGAGAGAATAGAATTACGTTTACATTATTTAACACGATTTGCAATATTTTTTGTATGTGATTCTAGCCGTCGTATGGAGAGTTTGACATCAGTGGCAACGTGCTTGGATTAATATTCAATCAAGGAATGATTTGGTGAGTAAATATGAGACACCACATAAACCAGCAACACATTTCCACAAACCCTGTAAGTTGTGTTGATCTGCGATAAGAGTCACATTTCTGTATTTGTGTTTGTTTCAGGATGGGTGCGTTCTACGCCCCTGGCCTGGTAGGGTTGAACGTCCTGCGTCTCCTCACCTCCATGTATTACCAGTGCTGGGCAGTGATGAGCTGTAACGTTCCCCATGAGAGGGTCTTCAAGGCCTCTAAATCTAACAACTTCTACATGGGCCTGCTCCTCCTGGTGCTCTTCCTCAGCCTTCTGCCTGTGGTTTACACCATAATGACCCTGCCGCCCTCCTTCGACTGTGGCCCCTTCAGGTGTCTCTCATACACACGCACAGACACACACACACACACACACACACACACACACACACACACACACACACACTAGGCACACATCTAATGCTGATCTCTTGTCTACCAGCGGAAGGGAGCAAATGTATCATGTCGTCATGGAGACTATAGAGAACGACCTACCAGCATTCATTGGGAATATCTTCACCTACGCAACTAATCCTGGGCTGATCTTACCAGCAGTGCTGCTGATGGTGTATGCACACGCACACACACACACACACACACACACACACACACACACACACACACACACACACACACACACACACACACACACACACACACACACACACACACACACACACACACTACAGCAACACAGATATGGTCATATTAAAATATCATAATCATCATAATACATGCCATGTTTAAAACAGGTTAAATAGTTTTCTATGATCCTGTGGCAGGTTGGCCATCTACTATCTGAATGCGACCTCTAAAAACTATCAAAATGCCAACCTGGAACTGAAGAAGAAGATGCAAATGGTAGATGAGCATGATCACCTAAACTGCTCTCTCTCAAGCCTTGAAATATTTACTGTAAACAATGTAATGCTATTAAGTACGTGTTGGTCAATGCATGCACACAATGCTGATGTGGGGATTGCAGAAACAGCAACAGTATTATCTGTGTTGTGGTTAGGCTAGAGATGAGGAGAAGAACAGGAGGAACAACAAGGAGAACACCAACCAGGTGATGCAGGACCTGGAGGACCTCCTGCCCAACCGCTCTCTGCTCCCACCTGCTGCGGAGGAGGAGAAGCCCCCACCAGGTCAGTTCACATAGCCTACTCTACCTACCTACCTACCTACCTACCTACCTACCTACCTACCTACCTACCTACCTATCTATCTATCTATCTATCTACCTACCTACCTACCTACCTACCTACCTACCTACCTACCTACCTACCTACCTACCTACCTACCTACCTACCTACCTACCTACCTACCTACCTACCTACCTACCTACCTACCTACCCTACCTACCTACCTACCTACCTACCTACCGTCTCCACTCAGTGCCACCTAGTGTCTGGATGTTTTTTGGGAATGCACAAAAAACGGTGGACCCACTTAATGAACATAACTTAAGAAACAGTTTGTTTTGAGTGAATTGTATCATAATATCGACCCTCAGCAGAGCTACATGTATATAGGTGTACATGCACATCCACTTTCTTTTTTGTTTTTCGCCTTTTCAGAGAGAGTGCGCGAGAAGGGAAGCAAATCTCCCAAAGTGTCAAAACGTCCAGGAGCAGCAGCCAATGGCAAGGGGGTTAATATTCAGAAGGATGTATCGTTGGCTGCACCAAACCCCAAAGCAGCTGTGACCCATCCCCCAGGCCCAAGGGGGCCATCTGGAAACACCAGAGGACCACCCCCAGGGCCGGCGAGAGGCAGAGGGAGGGGGACACCTCCCTCTAGACGCTAAACAGGTGAAAACCAGGGTGCTAGGATGTCAATACCACCCTGACAAATCAGGCTGTAGACAAGCAGGGGAAGAGCAGGGTTGTGTTCATTAGGTACCAAACGTAAGAAAACAGACCGAAACTCCAATAAGAAAATTTCCTTGTTTTCCATTGGAAAAAGTTTGGGAATCTGGCCAAAGATCTAAAGCCTGTAGGTAGTATTTGTAACACCCTCACAATCATGACATAACAGCACCCAAAATCCCAACATGAGGAGATTTTCTGTGACCAATTTAGGGAATGTTTATTTATTTATATTCGTCTCAGCAGAGATCTAAACTTCTACTCATTTCAGTCTGAAATCGTATGTTAATAGTTTGTAAGATATGCATTTGTAGTACTTTTTTTTTGTTCCAGCACTTTACATTCACACTCGGTAATAACAGGGTAATAACTATGTTTTAACTACAGTAGTAGTTACCAATGAAGTTTCCCCCCCAATCCTTTCCTGTCATCCCAATTAGCCCATGGTTTGTTAATCGGAAGATGGAACCTTCTATGTAAGAACGCCGAATCAGTGCTGGAAAATGCCACATTACCTGTTCGTCTTTAGTTCTGTACTGTTGAATCCATTCCCCATGAAATTCACACGTGGCCTTATTTAGTGTAAAGTGTCTTAAAGTGTTCAAGTGACAAAACAAAGCCCAGTTCTTAATCACAGGTTTCTTTTATTGATAAAAAATATATGCACAAGATTTGACAAGTGACATTCGGTGACGTGCTCTAACTTAACTAAAAAGGAAAAAGACGGCTCAAAGACTGAGTTATTGAGCTATTGGTCGGCAATTTGGTGTCACTTTACACAAAATAAGGCCACATGACACGTTTACGCTGAATGTATATAATAGTAGAACTAAAGAGAAATGGGTGGCATTTTCCTTGCACGGATTCAGCGTTATTACATAGAAACTACCATCTCTGTTTCCAGATACAAAACCATTAGCTAGTTAGAAAAGGGTTGGATGCCGTGTTATTGGGCTGTTTTCACCAACCTGGAAGGTATAAAGAGCTACCGTTTTGCTATTACAACCAATAAAATACAAGAGTTACAACATATGTCTACGAATCTCTATGCCAGATGAATCAGGTTTTATATGCTTACCTATGGGAGATTTACAAAAGCAAACACACACATTTACAGAAATACACCGTCACTATCCATTGGCAATGACAACGACAAGACAGTATGTACTATAAACCACACAATTAGCATTCCAACGGATCTCAAACTACTGGACTGTTCACATAGATCACATACAGTGTACAAATGATAGATTATACCAAGAACATTGTCTTTCTGTCGAATTAGACTAGAATAACCAGTGGGATGCAGTTTATATGATAAATCAATGATTCCAATTGATGACAAAGTTAACCGATTGTGCATGCAAACTTGTTTCGGATTAGGTGCTGTCCCGTCTAAATGGTGATGATAATTTTGGGCAACCTTGAGCACTGTGAGAGCTGTTTTAAACAGAAAGTGACTCCCTGTTTTGTCTAATAGCATACAATAGTCTGTGAGTCGTTGCTGAGAATTCCCAGTCGGTCCATAGAGAATTTCGGTGGAAGTCCTACTGAAATACTTGAATGGTACCATACAGCAAATCTTAGGAGTTCTTCTGGGAGATTTTGATAGTTACAGCCTTGACCTCTGTGTACTCCTGGAGGGCATACTCCCCTCTGAAACCCAGACACATGGTGCAAACAATAAGGAAACTAAGATAAACTAATTGAATAAATGAATGTTGGTCTTATTCTAGAAATCTGGAAATCTGGAATCACTCACAGTTCTCTCCCATTCCCGGACATCTTAAACCCTCCGAAGGGACATTGGGTACTCATGGCATTGTAGCAGTTCACCCTATGATAAAGAGGAAATCAAAGGCCCAGTTCAAATACCTTTGAAATACAAAATCTGGCAGCGTAAATTCATTCGAAACATTCCTTCAACAATGTGCGTTATACGGATGTGATTATTGAACTAGATTTGAGTAAACTGAATAATCCATAACTAATCACGTCCTTATAATCTACAGTGTTGAAGAGGTGTTTCATATGAAATCACGCTGCCAGATTATAATGAGGTTTACAGAATTTGCACAGATCCGTGCTCTTTTGCCAGATGAAAATGTTGCCCGAAATGGTCAAAAGCTTTTGGCGGTGTCCATACATACCACACCATGCCGGCCTGTAAAGCTGAGGACACGGTGAGGGCTTTGTCGATGTCATTGGTGAAAACTCCGGCAGCCAGGCCGTAATGGGTGGCGTTGGCCCTCTGAATTACCTCATTCACGGTGCGGAAACGCATGATCTGCTGCACCGGTCCAAAGATCTGAGCGAGAGAAGAGAGAGAAAGAGAGGAGGGGGAGAGAAAGAGAGTGAGACAGATCATTTGTGCATTCTCATGCGTGCACGTATGTATGTGTGTGTGTGCGAGAAAGAGTATGTTGTGTGTGTGTGTGTGTTTACCTCTTCTCTGGCAATACGCATGTCGTCAGTGACGTTAGAGAAGACAGTGGGCTGGATGAAGAGGCTGTTCCGGTTCCAGGGCCCACCCCCACACTCCAGTGTGGCCCCTTCCTTCTTCCCACTCTCGATTAGCTCCAGGATCTTATCAAACTGCTTCTGATCTATCTGCACCAACAAGGAGAACATCCGACAAATCATCACCACACAAGCTTTGACTGTCATTCTAAAAGTGTTAATATGAAAGCCTCACATCTTGCGACATTGATATTAAAACTCACTCGACTGTCCTGAACTCACTCGACTGTACTGCTATTGTTATCCATTTGAGGAATAACAGTGTGTTCTACCACAATACCTTACCTGTGGTCCCTGGTCCACTCCTGGTACCAGTGGGTTTCCCAGGACCTTGTTACGGGCCTTTTCCGCGCTACGACAAACAAACTCCTCATAGATGGAGTCCTCCACAAACACCCTGGAGCCAGCCAGACAGCACTGACCCTGGTTGAAGAAGAGACCACTGTGGGCCTGCTCCACCGCATACTCCACTACAACACACATACACACTCATGTTATGTTCATGAACACAGACACAAACTCAACGCATCCCAAAAACATATACACATAAACACACACAGACAAGCATACGTATGCACAAACACACACACACACACGCACACACTCACACTTACAGTCACAGTCTGCAAAGACAATATTGGGGTTCTTGCCGCCCAGCTCCAGAGTGACACGTTTCAGGTTGCTGTCACCAGCAGCCTTCTGGATGAGTTTCCCTACCTGGAAATCCCCGCAGGAAAAAATGCTCAATTTACAACATAACTAATACCAAAACCCCCATCCTATCTGGCAACCATTCACACCAAATGGGGAGGGCACTGGGCTATTGGTTTAGGAGATAGCAGATTACGTCAGAATCTGGACCAAACAGAAAGGATATTGTGAACTAAGGTTTGGGTGATCAGTGACATGTGTCATGATTGAAAGTGAATGGGTCATTCTCTGAATACATACAGCAGTTGATCCAGTGAATGCTATTTTGTCAATGTCCATATGATGAGCAATGGCATTGCCTGCTGTTGGACCGTATCCTGGCAACACGTTCACCACGCCCGGGGGAAAACCAGCCTGGACACACAGACACACACACACACACACACACACACACACACACACACACACACACACACACACACACACACACACACACACACACACACACACACACACACACACACACACACACACACACACACACACACACACACACACACATACACAGACAGAATGAAAGAGACCAACACAACATGATCTTATTAACTCAGGTCTATATTTTTTTAAATGTTTGATTTAGGAATCATTAATTATGGACGTGCCTCAACAACATTATGCCATTAGCTAGTTCTCATAGTCTCACTTCAGAATTAGATGTTCATCCATGTTTCTCAATCGTCTAATTCCAAAGTTCTACCAAATGTCACATTTCAAAGTGTTTAAGGTTAAGTTTAGGCATTATTTTGAAGGTTAGGGTTAAGTTCAGACATGAACTGGAAATGTTTTAGGTTAGGCATTAACTCAGAATGGTTACGGTAAGGTTTAAGGTTTGGTTTGGGATATCAAAAACAACTTTCTATCATTTGATTGAAACGTGCAACCTTTGGAATCAGAGGCAGATGCTTATGTCCATCCGCCGAAAACTACTCGAAGATAACAGAGCTCACTGTTGCCCCTAGTGGCCGGTTTCCACGTCAACTCCCAACGTCCTCAGACATGGATGGACGTCGAATACTGACTGACATAATGGGGGACCTGGCTGAGCTCGTCAAGGCAATGACCGCAATGACCGCAGGAGCCTCTAGGGTTAGGCGTAACTTCAAAGGTTTCACAAAAGGGTAAAGAGCAGAGCCAGATTAAAACGGGGGGAAAAAACACACTTCGTCCTTGAGGTTGAGGGTGAGTAATAGTCGTTGAGTTAAGCACAACATATCTTGAGGGTGCGGCTAATGTGTTGTGAGAATACCTCTGAAGTATTTGAGGTGGATGTGCGTGTTCACATGTGTGTTGTCTACCTCTTTGATAAGGCAGGCCATGTGCAGGGCTGTTAGTGGTGTCTGTTCAGCTGGTTTGATGATTACAGTGTTCCCACAGCACAGAGCTGGAGCGATCTTCCAGGCAAACATCATCACAGGGAAATTCCACTGCGTTCAGAGGAGTAAAGGTATGGGTTATATGAGAGCTGAGGACACACGTGCATGCGCACACATGCACACACACACACACACACACACACACACACGCACACACACACACACACACACACACACACACACACACACACACACACACACACACACACACACACACACACACACACACACACACACACACACACACACACACACACACACACACACACACACACACACACACACACAAAGGGGATTTACTTACTGGAATGATTTGTCCACACACCCCTATGGGCTCGTGTCGTGTGTAGGTAAAATACTCTCCATCTGAAGACAATGACATGTAAAGGAATCTGGGCAGTAAGTCTGCTGTTCTGTCCTTTGAAACGATTTCATAATTGTTACAGTACCAGTCAAAGGTTTGGACACACCTACTCAAAGGATTTTTCTTTATTTTTACTATTTTGTACACTGTAGAATAATAGTGAAAACATGGTTGAGAGAATGCCAAGTGTGCAAAGCTGTCATCAAAGGGTGAAGGGTGGCTACTTTGAAGAAACTAAAATCTAAAATATATTTTGATTTGTTTATCACTTGTTTGGTTATTACATGACTCCATATGTGTTATTTCATAGTTTTGATGTCTTCACTATTATTCTACAATGTAGAAAATAGTAATAAAGAAACACCCTTGAATGAGTTGGTGTGTCCAAACTTTTGACTGGTACGGTATGTAAATACAATTGTTGATACACATCATTTAATACAATAGATATATAGATATAGATATATACATACAGTAAATTCATGTCAATCGGGTGGATATGATCTCATATTTGGGAGATGGTCAAATTGCGGATTAACTCACCTACAGGAATGGTTTTGCCTTGTATCTTGTCGGCCCATCCTCCATAATAACGCAGGGTTTTAACAGTGGCCATTAGATCCACAAAGTACGCCATGAGGAAGATCTTCCCTGAGTCAAGAGCCTCCAACGTCTGAGTACATATACATTAAACAGAACTCCTCAGCAACATCTAGCAAATGCATAACAAATATTGAGCCCAGGTATGGGACATGTGGGACATATGGTTGTTGAGCACTTGCAGTGTTAGACTGTGTGTGTGTGTGTTCCTCACAGCCAGCCGGAGGCGATCCCTCTCCACCAGGTCAGCCAGCCTGTTGAGCAACAGTCCTCTGTCGGACGCATCCATGCATCGCCATGGAGACCCCAGCTGGAAAGCTGCCCTAGCACTCTGGACCGCCTTGTCCACATCCTCCTGGGTACGAAAGGAAAGTTAGGCACACACATCCACACAGACAGGCACACTTACGAAAGTCACACAGGCACGCAAACAGACACAAGCGCACGAACACACATCCTCTTACTCTCTCTCTCTCTTTCTCAACCGTACTCAAAGAACCACACACTCAAAATAATGTATTGATTGATTGTTTGACTAATTGACAATGTCACTCACGGTGTCTGCCTCCTCTACCTCACACAGCAGGTCTCCAGTGGCAGGGTTGTGAACTGGCATCTTCCGTCCGCTGCAGGAATCATGCCACTCGTTATCAATGAATATCTGATCTCCCCAAATCACAGAAAGACACAACAGCAAAACAGATGACGTTAGTAAAAACCTCACTAATGAAAAGGCCTTGCACACAGACCCAACAAACCCCAAGCTGGTGCTGTACACTGAGTGTACAAAACATTAAGGACACCTTCCTAATATTGAGTTGCACCTCCCCTTTGTCCATTCACCCTCTGAATGGCACGCATAAACGACCCATGTCACACTTAAAAATCATTCTTTATGCTGATCTCCTCCCCGTCATCTACACTGATTGAAGTGGATTTAACAAGTGACATAAGTAAGTGCTCATAGCTTTCACTTGGATTCACCTGGTCAGCCAATGTCACGGAAAGAGCAGGTGTCCTTAATGTTTTGTACACTCAGTGTATACTGTACACTACACACAAACACTCCTGTGTCAATGAACTCCTAATCTGATCCTAGATCTGTTTGCATTGTCTTGCCAATTATAGGAATTGACATGCCAAAACATAACAAAACAGTGACCATGGGAGTTGGCTATATAGAGAAAACAGATCTGGGACCAGGCTAAAGAACGCCCTCCCTCCTGTCATCCATGACCACGGGCCTCTGGCAGAGAGCATAGTTTTCCATTTCAGGGAACAGACTCCATAACAATGAGTTAGATTTTTATCCTCAGTAGAGCATGTTTTATAGCTTTGTCCTGACCAGATCTCTGTTTAATGTATAAGGAAGATTAACCTTTGATTAAATCCTTTCACTTGATTAGATGCATCTGAGTGTTGTTGGTAAGTCAATATATTAAAATAATAAATCGTGGTAACTCTACTGTAATAAATTTTCTGATAAGATCACAGTAAACAGTTTACTGACTTCCTCTGCTCCTGGGAACCGTCTTGCCAAGGGGATGTAAATACCACACTTATTCTACTACATCTCCAATAGACACACACACACGCACACACACACACACACACACACACACACACACACACACACACACACACACACACACACACACACACACACACAACACACACACACACACACACACACACACACACACAAAGTAATCATGAAGAACTATTAATGAAATTAATTATGAATAAAATGCATCAGCGCATGGAGATGTTTAGACGGCATTTTGTAGCTGACGATTTAGAGAGGGGACATCTGGAAAAAGACTGGACTTCACAACATACTGTGTGATATTCACTGTAGCAAAAGCTTTTTCACCACCCAATATACTACAAAATACTCCTAAAACTAATGATGCATAGATGATTTTAGTACTCCACAAAATTCAACACTTAAAACAAAAAGCAAAAGAGAATACCTAACCTACACAAACATAATGACATACTACATTAGATTGTTCCAGCTGACCTTAGTGTACTGGACCTCCAGGTTAGGGACGGGCATGGGCATGGTCTGTTTGGCTGGCCCGGCGTCTCCGTGGTCCGGATCATGGTCCTGGTGGTTCTGGCAGTTTCCTGGCTCGGAGCTCATGTTGCCCTGTTTTCCTACTGGGACAGCAAAAGGTGAAATTGTATGACACTGGGCTGAACACATGCCCCTCTCCCATCCCACCTACCGTCTCCTGCCCCTTCCTCTCATTGAGAGGCACTGATTGGACAATAGGCAAACCTGTGGAAGGGGGTGATTTGCATTGTTCAACCTGATTGGAGGGATGGTGAGAACCTGTGAGAACTTCACAGTGACGGGTTCTATCAAAGAGACGTGGTTGGTGGACATTTAAGTAAATCAAGCCGACCAATCAAGTTTCCAAACTACGAAAAGAGAAAGACAACACACTAAAGTAAAAATAACACAGTAAAATCTACTAAAAGCAATACAAGCAATGTGTGTGCCCGTGTGAGCGCGCATAGTACTCGCAAGAGCAAGTGTGCAAACGTTGTCATCCCTATATAATTGTCTTTCCTACAGAATATACCATATGAAAATTCTGCCAAATGAGATATTGGCATCTGCTACTGCCTCACACTAAGGGGTCAGAGGTCGCGACTGGCACCATAAAGTCGGGGCTGGCGGTGCTGGCTCCAGAGCCCTGATCTCATCTCATTAGGCTACAGAGGGAACCTGAGGACAGCAGGGTCATGTTTATTAGGCACTAAATTAAACAAAACAGAGTGAAACATGGAGGAACTACCTGGATAAAATGCTGATTTTTGTTTTCCATTGCAAAAAGTTTTCGGTCCACTTTTTCAACCATCATTATCGTGTCACTTTTGGCATCACATGGACTGAAACAGGGAGGGACTACCTGTTGTGTCTCCTAATGAACACAAAACTGTTTAGTTATTGGACACGAATGACAAATGTTTCTTGTCGGACAGTAGTTGGCAAATATGTTGATAGAGCTGTTTTTTTTGTGACCCACATTTTTTTATGACAATAAAATTGGACTATTTTAGTGACCCAGGATTTCATTGCTAGTCATGTGTGTAACATGTTCAATTGAACAATTAGTTAAATTTGTGTCTTAAAAAAGTTTACTTGGGAAAAAATACTTTAGAAACAATGCATCATATTGACATTGTGTTTGCATGAACATTACTCTGATGTGACTGATTGTAACTGACTCTGCATTTTGAAGCACTACTTGAGAAAGACAGAATTCAAAATGTATTAGCCTATTATATTTCATGGATAATATTTCACAGCAGTCGTTTTCGTAATCAGCTGACATTCTTATAAAATCAAAGTCACATTTACAGAAAATGTATCCATTTTCATGTACTCCTGAAGAAAAAAAGTTAAAGTTATTTTACTGTCTTCACTTGATGTGAAAAGTATTTTTAGTTTAATTTTAAAATGAAATCCAAATAGTTTCTAAATCCAAACTTTATACCAAACATAATTATGGTATGTCAAGAAAAACAGGTTATTTACACAAGAATAATGTACAGTTATTATAACTTAATTAACCTTGACTTGTGACGTATGGCATTAGCAGACTGTGAGAAACAAATAAATGACTGGACGCAATGGACCTGAGTTTGGCTGTCTTACCTGTGCATGCAGATGGTGCACCTGCAGATTGAACGTTCTCAACTCCAATCACCGGCATGTCTTCAACTCTCTTCACTGCAGCCCCAAATTTGAGAAAGGCAAAAGTACCCAACGCAGACCCACCACCCTTCTTATATAGTTGCACTCACTGGTAAAAAAAAAAAATTACCCACTTCTTACTGGGACCAACAGAGAATCACGTAGCTGTCGCACCCACCAGGGACCCACGCCTTTGGGCCCATACGCTTAATCACTGTTCAAACAGAACCAATCCCTATTTTCCACTTTATACACCACGCTTGTTGTACACTGGCCGCGAGGCAAGCACGCATACCGCTCAGCTTCCATGACCGTGAAATGCAGCATGTCATTTTTTGACGTGAGAGCCACCTCTTGTCTTTCCCCGTCACCTTTGCATTGGTCCAAACCACTTATCTCTGCTGAAAGGGAAATTTAAAAAAGGGACTAGTTTTACACCACTTTGGGATATTGCACGCCCGATTTGGAGGCGGTGAACGTAATAATTGGGAAGATTTTAGCTTTGATAAGGGCCCCCTGCTGGCCCGCTGTCTCCCAGGAACAATACCATCGCATAACTGTGTCTGGTGCGGCTCTATTTTGGTGTAGCCTGTCTGGAAAGACGCAAAGTCCTTTGAAAATGACCCCTGGGCTTAGACAACATAACCTTCGTAATTAACCCTAGTTAAATAATGAAAAGCACAGCGGAGCTGCGTTTTGGAGTTTTGTAATGTGCCGTGAAAAAGAGCCATACGCTGATGCATTTTTCTCTTTGTCGCAAACTCAGAGCACATTTTGGACTCACTTAGAAGGCTGATTCTTTGAGCCAATTGCAGTGGCGATGAGGATGAGGATGAGGATGAGGATGATATCCTTGTCAAGGAAATTAGGCTCGATGGTGTCTTATAAAACTGAACATCTGTATGCCAGAAAGAAGGAACAAAAGCCCCATCAGTGCTATTTGCAACTAATGACCGCATCCCAACCCAATAGACATTTAATCAGCTCTCCGTATGTGATGAGTGCATGCATGTGTGTGTGAGTATGTGTGCATCTGTATTTGCTGTGTGTTGTAATGTATGTGTTTGTGTGTGCGTGCCTGTGTGTATGGTAGGGTCCTGGGAGGGTCCTTGGTGGTGTCTCCAGTGAGTCTAGTCTGTGTTGGTTGTCGCCATGGTTCCATGACACGTGTTGCCCCAGTGGCTGTGCTAATGACGGGAGGGAGGAGGAGTGGCGGGACTGCCGGATCACTCAGCCTGGACTGGGACTGGGACTGGGCCTAGGTCGGTCAAAGGAGGCGTCGCAGCCTGACAGCACCGGGTGTCCCACAATTGAGCCTGAGTGGAACCGACGACCCATTGGAGAGAGGAAGAGAGGGATATGGAGGGATATGGAGAGAGAGGATTTGCACAGACGCCAGAAACATAGAGAAAGCAGGGCAAGTCAGAGTTACAATTAAAGTAAACATGCAGCATAGAGACAAAATGAGAGAGTCTGGATTGGTGGCCTGCTTTCAATGTTGATACTCTATCATGAAATAGAAAATAGTCAATCCTGTACAAGTCTTCCTCTTTGCATTATCTTGTGTAGGCTGGCTTCCTTGTATGATATTATATACACTACCGTTCAAATGTTTGGGGTCACTTATAAATGTCCTTGTTTTTGAAAGAAAAGCTAATGTTTTTGTCCATTCAAATAACATCAAATTGATCAGAAATACAGTGTAGACAGTGTTAATGTTGTAAATGACTATTGTAGCTGCAAACGGCTGATTTTTAATGGAATATCTACATAGGTGTACAGAGGCCCATTAACAGCAACCATCACTCCTGTGTTCCAATGGCACGTTGTGTTAGCTAATCCAAGTTTATCATTTTAAAAGGGTAATTGATCATTAAACATTTTTTTGCAATGATGTTAGCCCAGCTGAAATATGTTGTCTGATTAAAGAAGCAATAAAACTGTCCTTAGATATATGTAAGTAGATATACCATTAAAAATCAGCAGTTTCCAGCTACAATAGTCATTTACAACACTAACAATGTCTACACTGTATTTCTGATCAATTTCAGGTTATTTGAATGGACAAAAAATTTGTTTTTCTTTCAAAACAATGGCATTTCTAATTGACCCTTAACTTTTGAAAGGTAGTGTATGTTCGTCTAAGATAATTCCTTATTGTTTCTGAACCAAAAACTTTGGTTCAAGGTCAACACATTATATTCCAACTCCAAGGATCCTGAGACTTACCAGAGGAACATACAGATGTAGGATCTTAATTTGATCACCCTGTTGTTGCAGGAAATGTCCTGTACAGCTGGACATAGAAACGTAATGTATTCAAGGTTTAAAAAGGCTTCTAAAGTTTATACTTTCCACAAACATTTAAGGCTTGATTTGCCCTAACTAAAAATGTATTGACCCCTACAAGAATGTAAAGTTGTTTCTAAGCTGCAAGACTCAGTCCAGGGTCATATATGCTGCTGTCACTGAATCATTTGATCCCAGACCCACTCTTTTCATGGTAACTCTTGACATTTTAACCCATTTAGTCTTTCAGCTTGTTGTTTAGGTTGACATTATACAGATCTGCCAGCTAAGTTAATATTTCATTTCTCTTGTTTTACTTCTGAAGGAGGAAACAACCGTTTACAAGAGCAATGAAAAGCAGGTATGATAAACAAAACACATAGCATAGATATTTGTATTTGCCAAGGTAGCAGCTACTCTCCCTGTGGTTCAGCAAATTAAGGCAGTTAAACATTACAACAGATTTCACAACAGATTAAGTGTGTGCCCCCAGGCCACTACTCTACTGCCACATATCTACAACACAAAATCCATGTGTACCTTTTTTTATTTCACCGTTATTTAACCAGGTAGGCTAGTTGAGAACAAGTTCTCATTTGCAACTGCGACCTGGCCAAGATAAAGCATAGCAGTGTGAACAGACAACACAGAGTTACACATGGAGTAAACAATTAGCAAGTCAATAACACAGTAGAAAAAATGGGCAGTCTATGTACAATGTGTGCAAAAGGCATGAGGAGGTAGGCGAATAATACAATTTTGCAGATTAACACTGGAGTGATAAATGTACAGATGGTCATGTACAGGCATATATTGGTGTGCAAAAGAGCAGAAAAGTAAATAAATAAAAACAGTATAAAAACAGTATGGGAATGAGGTAGGTGAAAATGGGTGGGCTATTTACCTATAGACTATGTACAGCTGCAGCGATCGGTTAGCTGCTCGGATAGCTGATGTTTGAAGTTGGTGAGGGAGATAAAAGTCTCCAACTTCAGCGATTTTTGCAATTCGTTCCAGTCACAGGCAGCAGAGTACTGGAACGAAAGGCGGCCAAATGAGGTGTTGGCTTTAGGGATGATCAGTGAGATACACCTGCTGGAGCGCGTGCTACGGATGGGTGTTGCCATCGTGACCAGTGAACTGAGATAAGGTGGAGCTTTACCTAGCATGGACTTGTAGATGACCTGGAGCCAGTGGGTCTGGCGACGAATATGTAGTGAGGGCCAGCCGACTAGAGCATACAAGTCGCAGTGGTGGGTGGTATAAGGTGCTTTAGTGACAAAACGGATGGCACTGTGATAGACTGCATCCAGTTTGCTGAGTAGAGTGTTGGAAGCCATTTTGTAGATGACATCGCCGAAGTCGAGGATCGGTAGGATAGTCAGTTTTACTAGGGAAAGCTTGGCAGCGTGAGTGAAGGAGGCTTTGTTGCGGAATAGAAAGCCGACTCTTGATTTGGTTTTCGATTGGAGATGTTTGATGTGAGTCTGGAAGTACCTGTGTGTATAGTGCGTATGTTATCATGTGTTTGTATGCATGTGTCTGTGTATTACACAACACACAGAACATTGTCAATCAACAGGGACCTTTTCCACAGTTAGGGGTGTCGGGTAAGGGTAAGGGTCAGGGATAGGGATAGGGTTAAGGGTTTGGTTAAGGTTAGGATTAGGGTAAGGATCCGTTTAGATTGTGGTTAGTCTTTTTTTGCAGGTCAGCAATGTCATTATAGTATCTCCTCTTTTGCTACACCCCCAGTGGAGCAGGAAGCTATGTAAGCTCAACTTCCTGGGTTGTTCTGCGGCTCCCTTGATGCAATTTTGGCAGAGATTGTGTGTAAATATTTTTTTAAATCCAAAACGATGGATTGCAACACTCACTTTGCACACTTGCTCAGTGTCACGGGATTAGTTACATGAGCTGGACCAGCTCTTAGGGCCATGTAGGCTCGAAACCAACCAATGGTTGAAACTACTGGCTCTGTCATTGCCTACTACTACACAGCTGAATCTCACTGACTTACAGAACATATTAACTGAAGACGACATAGGCGATGAAACTTGGGAAAGCATTCATTTACAATGGAAGAAGTGAAGTGCGCAGGGGGACTGTTGGGCAATGTGAGCACAGGCGAGGGACGTGAGCACGGGCGAGGGACGTGAGCACGGGCGAGGGACGTGAGCACGGGCGAGGGACGTGAGCACGGGCGAGGGACGTGAGCACGGGCGAGGAACGTGAGCACGGGCGAGGGACGTGAGCACGGGCGAGGGACGTGAACAGGGCGTGACCAAAGTTGGGGAAAGCAGAATTTTATGCAAATACACTGTGACATTGCTGCGCTATTGACCAATCAAAGCTCACTATAGCTTCCAGACCCTACTGGATTGATTGGGGATACCTAGCAGAACCTAACATGCTTGCTAGCTTGCAAGCAGCCAAACGAGGGGAAAGCTAGTGTGGAGTGGTGAAATGCAAGTGCTAGTCAATACGTACTTTGAGTCTGCCATCTTGTGGCATGTACAGTAGTAACAGTATGTGACTTAATGAATTTCATTAACACCTGGGCCCTCTGTTCCATGGTGTGCTATAAAATATTCATTCGTTTGTCAAATTATATTCATTTTTTGTTTTCTGGAATTAAATTGTTATGAATTGAAATATCAAAAGTTTGATGTTTAGATGAATCATGTTATTTTCTCTCTTCATGTTGGGCAGGCTAGATTGCAGTTAGTCAGACAGTCCATACATTTTTAGAGTGAGGAAATCCAAACACGAATTTACAATGATTGTGTATGTTTGGCCACGGCCAAATGTGTGCGGTCTGCAGCCGCTTGTACACAAAATGATGAGAGAATTAAGCTACCGCGGACCACACAGTTAGCACCTGATACGCATATTGAGCACGCACAATAATGTCTCATCCTGTTAAAACAACGCAAAGAACATGAAGAAAATGGAATGCTAGATCAAGCTCTATGAAGCTGTTCAATCGACCGCCCGCTGGTTTGCAGTCTATGCTAAAACAGGCTGATATGTCACTGCCTCTCATGGTACTTGGACCTGCCTAGTGCCAGTCTTCTCGCAGAGTGTATCCAGTCATCAGACCCTGCGGCAATTTGCTTAGCTGGAGGTCAAACTGCACTCATTAGACCAGTCTCCAACTTCAGAGAACTTCCACTCCTGGAATCCGGTGAGTAACATACAGTATCCTGGCTTGGGGCGCTCTGAGACTGCAATATGAGGCTGACGTTTGGGATATTCCCAAAGTATGGCTCCTGTATAACCTTCACTGGAATCACCTTGGCTCTCTGTACCCTCACCCTGCTCCTAGTGGCTCTCAGCGGCTGAAAGCGAGAAGGCGGGAGCGGCCCCAAAAGGCACTCTGCCCTTCAGGGCCGACCCCGTTGCCCTGGTGGGTAACCTGTTCCAGATCCACCTGTCACTGACGTTTCTCCGTCTGCAGTACGGAGATGTCTTCCAAATGCATGTGGGCTTCCTTGTGGTGGTGGTGCTGCAAGGCTATGCCACCATTAAACAGGCGCTGGTACGGCATGGGGAGGCTTTTGCCAGACACCCTGACCTCTTCACCTTCTCCGCCGTGGGCCAATGGCACCAGCATGACCTTCAGTGAGTACAGTGCTGCCTGTGCGCTTCACAGGAAGCGGCTCCTTCTTGCAGGCAGAGCCGCGGGACCCTGGCACCATCTGTCTGCTAAAGGAGCACGTGTGCCGAGGCGGCTGGTATGGTGGAGGTCATTTGGGAGCGCTCAGAGGGGAGCGAGGGGTTAGTTCTGGACCCTGTGGTCCCGCTGGTCACTTCGGTGGCAAATGTGGTGTGTGCCCTGTGTTTCGGGAAGAGGAATGACTACAATGACACTGACTTCCTGACTATTGTGCACATCAACAACGAGGTGTTGCGGATCTTCGCTGCAGGAATCCTGGCCTACTTCTTTCCTGTGTTCCGCTACCTGCCGAGCCCGTCTCTGAGGAAGATGGTCGAGCACATCAAGAGAATGTGGAACACAACATCGAGGAGCACCTGTAGACATTTGAAAAGGTATGAACCACACCTGGGTCATGCAAATTAGAGCACGCCACAGAAATAGTTTAAAACAGAAAAAAGCGGGGAATTTTTTAAATGTAAATATGCTTAAATCATTTAAATGATCTAAATTGGAACAATTTTGAATACATTTAATGTCCAGTTTATTATTTTTTTTATTGCCATTTAAATATATTAAATAAATGTAAAGATATCTAAATTGGGACACTTTTTTGTACTTCAGTATATTTTAGTATATTAGATAAAGAGCAAAACAAATATATGTTGAATACACCTTAAGGATATTTTATTTATATTTCTCATAAATTATAAATATACCAAAATGGTATTTTGAATTAGAATTCCTGTATTTTCTTTACAAAAAAGTGTATTTATAATTTACTTTTACAAATACACTGCTACTCATTAACCACATTAGTTATTGTAATTAGCCATGTAAAGGTTACCTTGATTGACCAAGGCATCTTCTCTCTGTGGCTGGAGCACACAACTGCTTTGTAACCCATTTAAGAACTGTGCACCATTCACATTTCACACTTTAGTTGTTCGCATAATGGTAATAAATGAACATTTAAATAAAATGTGTAATGTGTTACATTTGAATGAGATAAATATGAGGAACAATATCATATTATAAATCTAAATTTCAACAGAAAAGGATGCTGGGGGATATGCACATTTCTGTGTTAATGCATTTTTGAAAGTATACTTGAAATATATTTTGTGGACATTTAAGCTAAATATACTTTTTGAAAGTATAAGTATATTTTTTTGTAATATGAAAAACTATACTCTCAGGAAGCATGTGCAATAAACAATCGTTATCATTGTCAACTTTGCACTTTTCTGAACAGAATTTCAGAAAGTACTTCAAAACTCATTATTGGCACTGAAACTACAGTGCCTTGTAAAAGTACTCATACCCCTTGGATTTATTCACATTTTGTTGTTACAAAGTGAGATTAAAATGGATTTGTAATTGTAATTGGTCATTTTTTGACAACAATCTACACAAAATGCTATAATGTCAAAGTGGAAGATTTATATTTATTTGTTTTCAAAAAGATTGATAGAAATGAAATAACTAAAATATAGTCGTTGCATAAGTTTTCAGCTCCATGAGTTAATATGCTAGAAACACTGTTGGCAGCAATTACAGCGTCTTTTTGGGTAAGTCTCTAAGAGTTTTACACACCTGGATGATGAAACATTAGCCCGTTATTATTTTCCTAATGATTCGAGCTCTGTCAATATGTTGGTGTTCATGGCTATACACCAATTTTCAAATCTTACCATAGATTTTCATGCAAATTTAAGTCAAAACTGTAACTTGGCCACTCAGGAACAGTCTGTCTTCTTGGTAAGCAACTCCAGTGTAGATTTGGCCTTGTGTTTTAGGTTGTCCTGCTGAAAGGTGAATTCCTCTCCCAGTGTCTGAAGCAGGGTTTCCTCTAGGATTTTGCCTGTGCTTAACTCCATCCAGTGTCGTTTTATCCCAGAAAAAAGCATACCCATACCATAATGCAGCCACCACTATGATTGAAAGAAGGAGGCGGTTACTCAGTGATGTGTTGTGTTAGATTTGGCCCAAACATATAGCTTTGTATTTAGGCCCCAAAAGTTTTTTTTGCAGTATTACTTTATCACAACAATGTTATTGATCCATCCTCAGTTTTCTCCCAATAATTTAATGATAGTGAACTTAAAGCCTGAAAAACAATTAATTTAAAGTACACTTTTAATAAGTGTAGTAAAGGTAGATGATAGTATATTTATAGTAAACTAAAAGACTGAAACAACTATAAATATAAAGTTAACTTTAATAAGTGTGTTGAAGTGTAAAGATATGAAATGTATAGTATACTTAAGATATACTACAAAAATACCTCTCGTATTTAAAGTATATTATTTTAATATTTTGTATATTTAAGTATACTTGTTATATATTAAAATAAACGTTTTGGGGATGAACAGACCCTGACCACAGACAGTATGATATATCGCAATATTTATGTATGGTAACATATCTGACGGGATTTAGCCATTCTACTGTTACAGCTGGAGTCAGGGGTAGGAAATGTTGATAGATATGCTATTGAAACTATGGGCTAGAGGCGTATAATCTATCATGTGTATACAGTGAAAAAAAAACAAATTGACGAGGATAGTTTTTGCAGACATCTCAACCTGGAGAGACATCTCAGCTTTCATGTGCGACTTTGAGGCTGAACTTGGTAGATTAGTAAACAGTTAGATGAGATATGATCAGTGCTATCAGATGCTGGTACAGAGGCACAGAAAACCAGTCAGCCATTGAGGGATTTGTTTTCAGAGGGATAGATTTTGCTGGGGGGGGATACACAGAGAGTAAAGGACTAACGCAGGGGTAAAAGAAAGGAAGAGATGAGAGAGAGGGAGGGAGAGATAGTTTGAGGAGAGGTACATGAGGAAAAAGCAAGGTTACTTTTTGGAAAGCGTATTTTTGCTTGTGATTTTGCCTCTTCGGCTTGTATATGTGAAAAATGGAAATAGTTGGAAGCTGAAATCGAAGCTACAGTATAAGAGACCTATACTCTAGGACAGGACAGACCAGGCTAATATATAACGAACGAGGCTTTGTTCTTGTGCACAGTGTCTAAAACACCCGCGCATACTCTTTAATTAGGAATTATTAATCTGGTGGAAGCTCACATGTTTTCTGGAAGATTTCTCACTTACAGTCTCACTCTCACAATTTGAGGGTACATTTGATTAGTGGGTCGTGTGCTAAAGTTTTGAAAGGATTACATTTGATTGTGAGTGTATATGGAAATGTAATGGATGTATATAGGACCCGGATATAACCTGGCGTGGCAAGGTTAGGACTCGTCCTGCGCATTTCATCTGAATCTTAATAGCTGCAGGCATTAAGTAGAGTGTAAAGTAAAGTGTTAAGTAACGTTTTGATGATATGTGTGTTTCCAGGACTGTATCCGTGACATCACAGATGCTCTGGTTGCACTCTGTGAGGAGCGGCGGGCAGGAGGATGAGGACACAGCAGTGCTGTCCAACTCCCTCAAATCCAGATGAGTTCATTTTCTTCTGGAGGATCTCTATGCCTGGCAGGGATGAGTTAAAGAATGCCTTTGAACAGACCAGCACTGCGGAAATCTCGTTAAGATGGCGCTCATCATACCATGGATACGATGATGGTAATAAAGAGGATTGTAACTGATGTTACAGTTTTTACTTTTCAGGACTCGATACCATCATAGCTGGTTTGCAGTGGAGCCTCTTTTACCACATCAAGTTTCCTGACATCCAGGTTTGCAACACACAGGAGATCCTCCTGTATAGGAACCACACCTCCCACCTCCTCACTCCTCCTGACTGAACAGCACTCCTTCTAGAAAACTTGAATACCTTATGCCCTTATAGCGCTATATGGTCTTATTGTCTCCTCATACCTTGTCTCTTTGTACGTCTGCTTGGGTGTCTGCTTTACCTGCTACTTTACCTGCTAAGAATCATTCCTTTGTTTTATAAAAAAATGGTTGGGAGTTCAGCTGTTCTAGGAATGAACGGTCATTCCTGACAAACAGCATGTCCTGATGAGCTGCAGTACCGCCCAGTTTGATGGTGTAGATGGGCCGTCCGTGCAGTTCCATACAATTATCTAATCTTTCATAGACAGATCCCCCCCCCCCCTTCTGTCCTGTCCTCAATGGCTAGAGACCATTGCTTGCCAGGGTGACACGTAAAAGGTCACTCTAATTTGATTAAAGCCCAAGCTAGTTTTGATGTGGACTGAGAAAACTGGTCCAGTCTGTTCAGTAGGCACGATGCATTCAGAGAGAGAGAGAGAGAGAGAGAGAGAGAGATTTTGGATACTTGGACAGTCTACTCAGACAGACTCAAAGGGGATCACACACAGGGGTATTGCACCGTACGTGAATCACAGTCACACAAATCATCCCTTTATTTGAAGATGGGAACTCCAGAATAGATGGCAATAATCCAACAGTCTTTCTTTCTTCTTGGGTCTCACTTTTTCTGAACGACTTGGCAATGTATCTGATCCTTTTCTCTGCATTTTCACTTTCAGGTACAGTATCTTGTTGTCTTCACCCGAGACATTTAGTATGTTGCCTTTGTATGGTTTAGGCGACCACATTGGCCCTGCCAGACTCCCACAGTTTGTGGACAAGACCAAGATGTCTTTTACCCGACGCCTTCATATACAAGGTGTTCCCTCACACATCCTACGTCCTCTTCACCATGCCACACGGGTGAGGCTCTGATAACACTCACAATAACAACTTGTAATGTATATTTCTGCATGGTGCCTGTCTGCTAGTATGTGCAGATCAAAGTGTTAGCTCTGGGAATGGAATGTTGCTATTCACTCAGTTGGTCTCTTTTGTCCTTCTTTTCCTCCCACAGAAAACGTCACACTCAATGCATACTTCATTCCTAAGGACACTTGTCTTCGTCAATCCGTATCAAGTTGATCATGACACGTGAGTGTTATCTGTATGCGTGTCACTTGCAGCGATGAGACAAGACTGTAACTACCAATTGGATACCAAGAAATTGGGGAGAAAAAGGAGTAAATAAAAATATAAGAAATGTGAATTTCTGTTTCCAAGTTGCAAAACATTTTTCCGTTGTGTGCCCTAATGAACACAACTCTCTTGTGGTGGTCATCACTGGTTGGTTGTCGTTTTACTCCAACTGGTTTTGACCGTCAGTGGCAGTGGCGTCATTATCCCTGTAATGCAAACACAGTTGCAAGCTGTCAGAGTCAAGACAGAGTTGAGCCGATACACAGTGAGCAGCCATATCCAAGGATTTGTCCAGAGTCATTTCCTCATTGGTAATACAATTGATTGATATTGATATTTACCTAGAAGCATGTTATGTGCTATTTTAGTGGTTTAAGATCAGCCTATTCTATATATAACTTTTATGATATCTGAATACAATGAAAGAATATCTATGCATTCCAAGATTTGGAAAAGAGTATTGTACAGGGTCATCCCCAGTATTATTTTCACTATTAGGGATGGTGATTGGTCCTTCTACCTTCATCAAGTGGAATGAGTTTAGAAATGCCTTTTATTTAAACCCCTATCTGGTTATTAATCACAACTAAATGCTTAGGAAGACGGGGAGTGTTGTTTTAGATAAGAGCCTTGGGCACCACGCAGCGTTCACTCAGGGTTCATTCCTACCCATCTCACTCTTCCCCTCCTCTTCATCTGTAACTCCGGGGTTTAAAGAGATCTCTCTATCTCCCTTTCTCTCCCCAATCCCCATCTGAAGTAGTTTCCGGGGCTACTCATAGATAGAGTAGAATCGCCTTTTTCCCAAATGCTCTCCCGTCTCTCCAACAGACCGATTAGACACAGTCTTTGGATCTATCAGACTTATTCCAGGGAGGTTAAGAGGACAGAAGACACACGTCTGAGAAATTCAAATTTGGATCATGTGATGTTCTATTTTAATATATATATATTTTTAGATAAAACTAGAACTGAAAAGCCATGACAATACATTTGAATAAGATGAGTATCTGATTTCCAGTATATGTTTAGAGAATAATTCACGGATGTCACAGCAGTGAAGCCATTTTGGGGCTCACGAGTGGCGCAGTGGCACTGCATCTCAGTGCAAGAGGCATCACTACAGTTCCTGGTTTACCAAAACAAGTGGCGGGGTGGCCGTTTTGTTGTTTTTCAAAACCCAGTCTGTAGCTTCAATACAGCTGTATAATCTATAAATAATATTATTCAAGAAACTCAAAGTTGAACTGGTTTCATGTTCAGGCTCCATGCTATCTTCTCCATGATAAATCCTGTTAAATGTTAAAGCCATAGGATAATTAATTTGCCTCTGTGCTGTCATAGGAGACTCCAACTATGTCTGTTATAGAGATCGTTTGGGCGGGTGAAATAAGAGTTGTTAATCAGCAAAATAGCTGCCATACTCTCCAGGGAACGCGACCCCCCCCTACTCTCACCCAATTTCTCTGCCTGTTCCCTCTGCTCTCTGATCAACCCATTTGTCTCTCACTTAGTTCTAGTCAGCAGAGCTCCTAGTATCTATTAAACTCTGGAGTTATTAAGAATAACAAACTAGGGTGAGCATGTGTAGAAGCAGCTCTGATCTGATTGGGCCAATACAGCAGGAAGGCACAAAGTGAATCAGAAGGCTAATGTGGCAGAAAACACTTGAGGGGTACAGTGTGGTTAAAATACTGAGCCATTAGGATCGCCCCATTGAAGACAAAGGGAGGTCTACAGATGTCGGATCTAAATTTGACCCATTTCACCACCGGAGGAAAATTATCCTTTAGCAGAAGGATTTTAATAAATATTTCATATTTAGAATCGCCGCCAGGGGGCAGCTGAGTTAAGCTATAGACCTTTTTGGGAAGGTCAAAAATAACAAACTCATTTAGAATGCATGGCCCCACTCTACCTCCGGCTAGCTCGCTGCCAAGTGCATGTTACAAGCAGCAAAGTACTATTTGTTTTCACAGGGCCGTAGGGAAAAAATGTACTCCGAAGCCACATTTTTATATTTATCTGCTTATAAATTCCAAAATTTGACAGGCTATTTTAGTCATCTTGTCTAGTCAAATATGCCTACACTAGGCCTGCAGCTTCTCTTCCCTCATAACTTCTTGACTTAGAAGACAAATGAATGATAATACTAGAATGAACGCGTCAATCATCTAGCTGACACCTGTAAAGCTTTCTCTTTCAATGTTACTCCTCTCAATGGGCCCGGGGAGAAAACAAATGGGCTCTAAAAGGGTAGCCTACATATTCTTCCCTTGCAAACATTTTCAGATTAAAACCAGTGAAAATCCATGTTTCTGATGCATATTTTACGTGGTTGAAATATTGTCAGCTGTTATGTAAAATGATCAATCACTGAATAAGACACTCACATATGCCTACTTAAATATTTCACACTGTGAAGAACAATGTCTCTATTACAATGCATACTTTTAGTATATTGTGAATGACTTGTTTATTGTGAAAGATTGTGATATTGTGAGAAACGAATATATCACATTACAACAGCCCGCTGCTTTTCACCACCTTCCAGGCCAAGTAGCCCACGTCCTCTGAAGTATTCGCATTTGCTCGAGATACTGAAAGAAATACATCTTACCATATTGCTCCACTCCTTTTTCCGAGACAAATAAATAACACTTGGTGTATCATTGTACTGCAAGAAATACTTAATTCTGCAGAAGTTAATTTCATATAAGGTAACATGAGAGATGTTACAGTCCTGTCAGTGTTCATATTTCAGTTATTATTCCATTTAACCCATCTCAAGTTCAAAGGTATGGTTTTAACCCTCTCATTTCAGCTCTCTCATTTGATGGCAAAGTAAACATGTTATAATGTGACGTATTAGTATGTCACAATATCATGATATTTCACCATGAACAAGTCATTCACAACAATATTCAAAGTAGGCATAGTAAGAGAGACATTAGTCTTTCACAGTGTGGAATATTTAAATATGCATAGTACAGGATAGTTTAAATTGCACAATTAAATAGTAGCCCTACATACAGTAATGGCAGTGTAGTAGAATACCAGGAATACTTGTACAGTGGTGCAATATAGTTAACAGCGGTGTCGGTGTAGAGATATGGAAAGAGTCCTCTTGTGACAAGAACATGGAGAGAATAGATACTTTTTTGTTCATGGGTTAGAAAGGAAATGTGTCTTCTGCTTTTCCCAACACCCTGCAGTGCAGCAACCCTAGGTGGAGAGCAATTCTGAGGGGGTTAAGTGCCTTGCTCAAGGACACAATGTCAGGAGATGGTACATGGGAGCCTTCCAGCTGCCAGTTCAGTTCCATACCCAGTTTTGTGTCGTCCTGGGCATGAACCATTGTAGTCATGGCACCACACTCATTAATTTGTCCTGTCGGGACCCAAAGTGGTGCACATTTTTGTTTTTGCTTTAGCACTACACATCTTATTTAAATCAAAGGAGGGGGACCCTGTTATATGTTCAAGAAAGCAATAAGCAGAATTCATTATTGCTGGCCTCATTACCTGTGTGCTACAGCGGTTACAGCTGCTGACCTCAGCACACATATAACAGCGTAGGTATGGGTTTGTAACTTCAGCGATTTTTGCAATACGTTCCAGTCACTGGCAGCAGAGAACTGGAAGGAAAGGCGACCAAATGAGGTGTTGGTTTTGGGGATGATCAGTGAGATATACCTGCTGGAACGTGTGCTACGGGTGGGTGTTGTTATTGTGACCAGTGAACTGAGATAAGTCTATGCTAGGTAAAGCTCCACCTTATAGTTGACCTGGAATCAGTGGGTCTGGCGACGAATATGTAGCGAGGGCCAGCCGACTAGAGCATACAGGTCGCAGTGGTGGGTGGAATAAGGTGATTTGGTAACAAAACGGATGGTACTGTGATAGACTGCATCCAGTTTGCTGAGTAGAGTGTTGGAAGCTATTTGCAGATGACATCGCTGTAGGATAGTCACTTTTACTAGGGTAAGTTTGGTGGCGTGAGTGAAGGAGGCTTTGTTGCGAAATAGAAAGCCGATTCTAGATTAGATTTTTGATTGGAGATGTTTAATATGAGTCTGGAAGGAGAGTTTACAGTCTAGCCAGACACCTAGCTATTTATAGTTGTCCACATATCCTAGGTCGTAACTGTCCAGGGTGGTGATGCTAGTCAGGCGGGCGGGTGCGGGCACAGTGTCCAAGGAAGGGCCGGAAGTATACAGAATGGTGTCGCCTGCGTAGAGGTGGATCAGGGAATCGCCCGCAGCAAGAGTGAAATCTTTGATATATACAGAGAAAAGAGTCGGCCCGAGAATTGAACCCTGTGGTACCCCCATAGATTTGACACACTGAACTCTGTCTGCAAAGTAGTTGGTGAACCAGGCGAGGCAGTCATTAGAAAAACCAAGGCTATTGAGTCTGCCGATAAGAATACGGTGATTGACAGAGTCAAAACACTTGGCTAGGTTGATGAAGACGGCTGCACAGTACTGTCTTTTGTTGATGGCGGTTATGATATCGTTTAGTACCTTGAACGTGGCTGAGGTGCACCCATGACCGGCTCGGAAGCCGGATTGCACAGCGGAGAAGGTACGGTGGGATTCAAAATGGTCAGTGATCTGTTTATTAACTTGGCTTTCGAAGACTTTAGATAGGCAGGGCAGGTCTGTAACAGTTTGGGTCTAGGGTGTCACCCCCATTGAACGTGGTGGATGACCGCTTCAGGCCTTTGGCCCGGGGTTGGAGTAGCCAGAAGGAAGGCATGGTTATTGCTTATAATGCTTATAATGCTTAAATGTTCGATTATCATGGATTTATCAGTGGTGACCGTGTTACCTAGCCTCAGTGCAGTGGGCAGCTGGGAGGAGGTGCTCTTGTTCTCCATGGACTTTACAGCCTACAGTTTGCATTGGAATATAATCAAATAATAATGGGCCTATTGCAACCATAGATGGCACTGGATTATCGCCATATGATGTCATATTAAACCATCAATACGCAATAAATTCACCTGCACAGTTGATCTCAATTGCAAACATGATTGGTTACCTCTCCCTAAAAGATTACGTCGGCATTAAGTTATGCCTCACTCACAATGTAATCGGAACTAGGAAACTCTGAAATGTCAGATTCTCAGAGTTTCCGAGTTCCTAGCATGTGAACTAGCATGTGCACGCGGAATTAGTCCTGCTTGTAACCAAAGTCTTTCAAGATATGTTCACCCTCTGATTTTTAATCATCGGAACAACTTATTAACATAAACACATTTAGCATCTCCTGATTTCCGTGCATAGTCTACAAGCCACTTTGGAACATCTACATTTGAAAAAGTCTAATAAATCCATTTAATATAGCCCACACCATCACAATAAATCCATTAGTTATTTTACACAGGTCTAAAGAAACATGATATGAAGAAAAAGTAGTCTATTTTCAGAAGAACAGAATAGTATATTCTGAGTTGTCCTTATGTTAGGCCCTGATCTGGCTATGCCATTGTGGCTGTGGGCTAAACTAGTTCATTAAGCTGACAAGATTTGTTTAGAATTCCATAGCATTATCTTAAATTATTTTATAGTATTAAGAATACAACAGAACCTAACTGAATAAAATAGAACAATTCCTGAGGGAATGCGGCTTTTCTGTGTTAACAAAGATGCAGGTCCTCCTATATGCTTAATTTAGAGTTATTTATGCAACTTTAGTTGTGATAGAAACGTTGGTCTGTGTTTTGATTTTTAATACATTCTAAGCCGCATGAAAGGCATGAGCTCTGCTTTGTTTCATTGTGAAGACTACACACACTTCATCAGTCTCTCATTCACAATTTGACAAGCACTTCATACATTTCTTACCAGGCCTCGAATTTCCTGCGGCATCCCCCTTGTGTGGCCATAATACCCCCTTAAAAATCCAGGCCTTTTGCAGCCAAAGTATAATAATTATAATTCCCCTCTCCCTGCAGCCGTGCACCGAAGCACCTCTTACTCACATGGCTCTCTCAGATATCTCAATTCTTATTAGCCAATGCAGTCATGTGATTGGGTCCTTCTCAGCCCTGAAGTAGAGTATGAGTGAAGACAGCCAAGTGAAGACAGCCACATTGAGGATGCTACTGCGCATAGCAAGATGTTAAAAGAACTGTCCACATTTACTTTTCGTCAGTCAACAAGATGTTTACTAACACACAGCAGAAGCACTAGCCTATGTCAATCTACTATCCCCCTTAGTACAAAAGTTGACCTATTCTATTGGTGAACTTGTCCTTCTGTGCGAGAAATAAATATTCCAAACACACTCT
Source organism: Oncorhynchus keta (assembly GCF_023373465.1). Classification (NCBI taxonomy): domain Eukaryota; kingdom Metazoa; phylum Chordata; class Actinopteri; order Salmoniformes; family Salmonidae; genus Oncorhynchus; species Oncorhynchus keta. The sequence continues at coordinate 9,151,838 of NC_068445.1, read as the reverse complement.
GGGACAGTTGTGGGATGCCACTCGCATCAAATAACCACTCGCTTCAAAGACCTTTTAAAAGCAATAAGGTTGATGCAACAGATCAGAATGTTTAGCTTAAAATGCTGAAAAACCATTAGGGTATTTCTTAACATTATAAGCGCGGAAACGCGCACACGCTAGCAGGCTATAAGCGTGAATGTTCCAAATTGCAATCAATTAGTGGGAATGCAGTTATGCATGTAATGCTTTACTATAAAGGTGCATTTGTGGTGAATATGATCTTCCCCAAACTTGAAACTCATGAGCCGCGTACGTCAGTTAGGCTCTACACAGGTTGTAAAGTGGATTAATGTGCTTAATTTTGAGAAGTTATTGGGCCACTTTAGTTGTGATACAAACCTTATCAAAACATATAGACCTAAGGCCTAGGCTACATGAGGTTTGCGACTATGATTTCAAAAAGTCTTAAAACTTGTTCAGGATAGGGGGCCGTATTTTCACTTTGGATGAATTGCGTGCCCATAGTGAAATGCATCAAACTCTGTCCTAGATTGCTAATAGATGCATATTATTATTACTATTTGATAGAAAACACAACACAAGTTTCTAAAACTGTTTGAATTATGTTTGTGAGTATAACAGAACTCATTGGGCAGGCAATCTTCTAAACAAGAAGTGAAATTCTGAAAGTTGGGACAACTTTGATGTCATCGCCCCCTCCTTTTCCAACAAGATATGGATCTGGATATGGAGCACTTCCTACGCCTTCCATTAGATGTCCTCATTCAGTAGAAAGTGGAATGGAGCATTTGCTGTGAACTTTGACCTAATGGGAGGGGAAATAGTCAGCCATTTTCCTGTGGCGTATTTCTCTGTGGGTGCTACCGCTGTTCTATTAGGCTCCAGATGAAAACGTATGATCCGGTTGGAACGTTATTGGATATATATGATAATAACATCCTGAAGATTGATTCTCTACTTAGTTTGACCAGTTTATTCGACCTGGAATATATCTTTTGGAAGTTTTCGTGCGAGTTATCTTGGACCAGCAGTCAGTTTTTGGGCACGTGAGCTGAAACTGATAGCAAATGCAGCTACATGGACACTAGTATTGGACATTATGGAACAAAACAACAATTTATTGTGGAACTAGGACTCCTTGCACTACATTCTGATGAAATATCATCAAAGGTAAGGGAATATTTATGTTGTAATTTCGTATTTCTGTTGACTCTAACATGGCGGAGAAATACTGTTACGTCTGAGTGCCGTCTCAGATTATTGCAACGTTAGACTTTTTCCGTAACGTTTAAAAAAAAAATCTGACACAGCGGTTGCATTAAGAACCAGTGTATCTTTAATTTTATGTAGAACATGTATCTTTAGTCAAAGTTTATGATGAGTATTTCTGTTATCTGGCATAGCTTTCTATAATTCCTCCGGATATTTTGGAGGAATTTCTGAACATGGCGTCAATGTAAACCGAGATTTGTGGATATAAAAATGCATGTTATCGAACAAAACATAAATGTACTGTGTAACATGTCATATGACTGTCATCTGATGAAGATTTTCAAAAGGTTAGTGATTCATTTTATCTCTCATTCTGCTTTTGTGATTTTATCTTTGGCTGGAAAAAAATGGCTGCGTTTTTCCTTTGATCTGGTGGTGGTCTAACAAATATATGTTGTGTTTTCGCCACAACAGGTTAAAAAAGGCATGTACTGTTTCTTGCCTTACTGCACACAAGCTGGGCATCATTCACAAGTGATAATACATCATTCACAAGTGGCTAATACTAATATTAGACTATTCTTAATTTAATCTTGTTTTTACATATACTAAATAATATAAGTGTGAAATTTGTTTTGATTTAGAATTGACCATGATCATGCACCTGTCTCGGAACAGGGGCAGGGGAAACAAAATACATGTCTATCCACTTACAGTAAATAGCGAATAGAGGAAGCTTTTCCCACGGTTCATTTTCATGCCAGACACGTAGCCTATAATCCTGTTTTTAAGCAAAGCAATGTGCTTAATATTAGGAAAGTTGAGAAATAAATATAGTAGGCCTAGCCTATATTAAGCTGATGGGATCCTCCTATTTTTAATAGCATAGCCTATAGAAATGTAGTGAAACATGAGCTCATGGGCTCTCATGAAGTGTTTGATTTGATACACATTTGCATTGATGTCAGTGTGATTAGAGGGACAAGAGAGTGCTGAGTACCAGGGCCCAGTTGCATAAAACATCTTAAGTTAATTTGAGCCTCATCTTTCCTTTAAGTAAGTTTCACAAAACATTTTAGGGCAAATTTCCCCCTTAAATTAAGTGGAAAAAGTTAAGGGTGCCCATGAAGTCCCTTAAGTGCTTCATTCAGTATGGATATCAATGTAAACAGCATTTGTGGAGGTGACTGTTGCTTTCCTCTGCCCTGGATTCAAAAGGAAAATATCCACCAACTAGCTAGTAGCAAGCTAGCAACTTAGCTAAACAATGGAAGGTGCATTATTCAGGGATACAAAGCTAGCTGGCTAACAAGCTACCTACTCTGTAAATTAGCTTGACGTGCTTGAAAGTAATAAAAACAAGTTGAGAAAAAAGTAACTAAAAGAAACGTGTTTTATTATTTTCTGAATCAATTTGTTTTTCCTCTCTTGAATATAGAAGTTCTATTTTGTGATCCTCCAAAATAAATGCGATCTCTTTGACGAGATGTGAATCAGGTTGTCTCTATGGAAATGTTTGACTCACCCTTAAAACAATTCTCTTTGGCAAGGGAAATTAATCCTTAAAAACCTCTCAATTTTTTGCCTAAAATGACATACCCAAATCTAACTGCTCTGAAGCAAGGATATGCATATTCTTGGTACCATTTGAAAGGAAACACTTTGAAGTCTGTGGAAATGTGAAAGGAATGTAGGAGAATATAACACAATAGATCTAGGAAAAGATAATACAAAGGAAAAAATTGTATTGTTACTTACAACCTCATGCTAATCACATTAGCCTACGTTAGTTCAACCATCCCGTGGAAGGAACACCGATCCCGCATAAGTTTTTAAGGTAAACCCTTAAGGGGAACAGTTCAAAAGTTTGGCAGGCTACTAATGACCTGTTGACGGGTTAGGGTTCCCATTTGGGAACGACCCCCCCCCCCCACGTTCAGCTGGAAGGTGGCGCATGGAACGCAAAAATATTCTTAGAAATATTTAACCTCCACACATTAACAAGTCCAATAGCTCAAATGAAAGATAAACACCTTGTTCATCTACCCAGCAAGTCAGATTTCTAAAATGTTTTACGGCGAAAACATAGCACATATTTATGTCAAACCACCACCGAAGACACAGCTAATTTGCATAGCCAAGTTGAACAAAATATGCAATCAACAAACGCAGGATTAAAAGAAAAATAATGCACTAACCTTTTGAAAATCTTCATCAGATGACAGTAATAGAACATGTTACACAGTACATTTATGTTTTTTTCAATAATATGCTATATATTCATAAATCTCTGTTTACAATGACGCATTGTTCAAAAAATGCTACTCAAATGTCCTGAGAAATGACAATAGCTCCGGCAGATAACGTCAGATAACAAGCAATACACATCATAAACTTTGACTAAATATACTTGTTCTACATATATATAGAAAGATACACTTCTTCTAAATGCAATCGCTGTGTTACATTTATTTTTAACGTTACAGAATTCGTTCACTAGGCTATAACATGAGACGGCGCTCAGAAATTAGCATTATGTCTCCTCTATCTTGGAGTCCACAGAAACCCAAATTTACCACAGAAATATTCCCTTACCTTTGATTTTCTTCCATCAGAAGACCTGGAAGGAATTATACTTACCAAAACCAGTGTTTAGTTTTGAAGTCTGTGTCTTTAGGTTATCAAACGGCGACATATTTCGGTTGAAATGCAGCCAAAATTCAAGTGGATGCGCACCAAAACGTCAAAATTACATATTATATGTCGACTAAACTGGTCAAACTTAGTTCAGAATCAAGCTTTAGCATGTTATAAAGGTGGACAACAATCCTAAGCACGAACAGAAACACACACATCGTTTAGTCAATCCTGGAAGAAAGAGAGCACTGGAGTTTCAGCCCGCCAAAAGTCTCGTGAGCGTGCGATTCTCACAATGAGAAGCCCCATTGAAAGCAGACATCACGCTGAAGACAGAGAAACTGTTCCTGGGTCTGTAGCTGCTTGGGAAGGGTGGGGGGATGACGTCAAAGTTGGGCCAACTTTTCGGATGACAAGAGAGAGTTTGGGAGAATGGCTGCCCTGAGAGTTCTGCTTTACATACAGACATAATTTAAATGGTTTTAGAAGCTTTAGAGTGTTTTCTATTCAATAATAATTATTATATGCATATATTAGCAATTTTTGACAGATTTCTTTTCTGTTTACTATGGGCACGCAATTCCTCCAAAGGGGGCAGTAGTCAGCCCTATCATACTTTGAGAATGGTGGCCTCATGCAGGGTTGCCAGGTCTATCTAAAATGTCTAGCCCAATGACTACTCAAAACCCTGCCACAAGGTCTGAAAACCAGCCCAAAAATGTCTTGTTTTTTTTCACAGCAAGAAAGGAGTTTTCCAGAATGTAATTGAGCAAATTATGTGGTATTATGTACAAGATGGTAAGACTACAAACCGTTATAAATGGCCTATTTACAAGATTGACTTGTCATTTCAATAGCCATAGGCGAGGCCTGCTGACTAAAATCTGGGTTCTTGATTGCAATTCAACTTTGCCATGGTATGGTTAGCTAGATGCAGGTAGCCTATAGCTACGGATAGGCCTACATCTAATTTCAGATAGCCTACAGTAGGCAAGATGTAAAATTAACGATTTAGCAGCTTGCTTGACAGACTCATATATTCAACAAGAACAGCGAGATGATTTCAAGGTAAGAAGTGGTTCTGTTGCCCAATAGGCTACTGAGCAGTGGTGACTCATCATTCAGGGCAGGTGGGGCAGAGCAAAAAAAAATTATATATATATTGGTCCCTTTTGGAAAAGAGACCCTTAATCCCAGACTTGGACCACACATCCACTCCACTGAATAGCAGGATAGTGATTGCTCTGCAATGCATGCAGTTAGCCTCTGATTCCTTCCAAGCCACTCTGTTGAATTTGCGATTTCCAACTTGTTGTGTAATGTTTACGTCCAATGGTTGATGAGCACCGATACGTTTTATCTATAATCTATAATAATTTCTCTTCAGAATTTATCTTCATATGACAAATATTGAAAAGGATTTGCCAGTAGATTGTCGACTTGATTTATGTTAATGACTCCTAGCATGCTAACTAGGATTTTGAAAGTATGACGTTGACATGATCAGTCCAATCAAAGCTACTGTAAATACAACGTGATTTGGCGTAATTTTATCTGTGGCCAATGACCTTGAGCCTTCTTGAATGGGCACTTCTAATGTAACTCTATGGCAGCACCCAAGGGGCTTGAATTTCCGAGCACTCCCCCAAGATTTTGCTGTGACGTAGTGTCCACATGAGTGACAGAACACTGAGACAATCAATGTGCAACTAGAAAACATTTACCAACCTCTACGCTCCGTATTTTCACCTGGCGGATCCACCTCCACAGAAAGCACTAAACTAGGCTGAAACATGCGTTTTGGAGCTGCCTCACTCACTCAAGAAAAAAAGAGACCAAGTTTGTATGCCACTTATTTAACTCAACAAGTTTTTTACAAACTGATATAAATTAACATGCAAAACCAGCAAAGATATATATATATATATATATATATATACAGTACCAGTCAAAAGGTTAGACACACCTACTCATTCAAGGGTTTTTATTTATTTTTACAATTTCTACATTGTAAAAGTGAAGACATCAGAACTATGAAATTACACACATGGAATCATGTAGTAACCAAAACATGTATTATTCAATGTAGCCACCCTTTCCCTTGACAGCTTTGCACACTCTTGGTATTCTCTCAACCAGCATCACCTGGAATGCTTTTCCAACAGTCTTGAAGGAGTTCCCACATATGCTGAGCACTTGCTGGCTGCGTTTCCTTCACTCTGCATTTCAACTCATCCCAAACCATCTCCATTGGGTTGAGGTCGGAAGATTGTGGAGGCCAGGTCATCTGATGCAGCACTCCGTCACTCTCCTTATTGGTCAACTAGCCCTTACAAAGCCTGGAGGTGTGTTTGGTCATTGTCCTGCTGAAAAACAAATGATAGTCCCAATAAGTGCAAACCAGATGGGATGGCGTATCGCTGCAGTATGCTGTGGTAGCCATGCTGGTTAGGTGTGCCTGGAATTCAAAATAAATCACCAACAGTGTCACCAGCAAAGCACCCCCACACCATCACACCTCCTCCTCCATGCTTCATGGTGGGAACAACACATGTGGAGATCCACCTGTGTGGAGATTCACCTACTCTGCGTCTCACAAAGACACTGCGATTGGAACCAAAGATCTCAGACCAAAGGACAGATTTCCCCCTTTCTAATGTCCATTGCTCCTGTTTCTTGGCCCAAGCAAGTCTCTTCTTCTTATTGGTGTCCTTTAGTAGTGGTTTCTTTGCAGCAATTCGACCATGAAGGCCTGATTCACACAGTCTCCTCTGTTACTTGAACTCTGTGAAGCATTTATTTGGACTGTAATTTCTGAGGCTGGTAACTCTAATGAACTTATCCTCTGCAACAGAGGTAACATCTGGGTCTTTCTTTCCTGTGGTGGTCCTCATGTGGGCCAGTTTCATCATAGCACTTGATGGTTTTTTGACTGCACTCGAAGAGACTTTCAAAGTTCTTGACATGATTACATGATTTTCTACATGATTGTCTTTTCATATTTTGGATGTCTTCACTATTATTCTACAATATAGAACATAGCAAAAATGAAGAAAAGCCCTTGAATGAGTAGGTGTGTCCACATTTTTTGATACTGGTACTGTATGTATATTTTTTACTTAATCAGGTGGTTCTCTGCACGGAATGACAGGTCGCCACATGTTCTTCTTACACTATACTGTTTCAGGCAATGTTTTGACCAGGGATAAACACTGTAATAATAGAGGCTGTGTTAGCACTAGTGCTCTCCTCCTAAAGCACTGTAGCACTAGCTTAAAACCTGTTTGGGATAGGGGGCAGCATTTTCACGTTTGGATGAAAAGCATCCCCAGAGTAAACAGCCTGCTAATATATGCATATTGTTAGTAGATCTGGATAGAAAACACTCTGAAGTTTCTAAAACTGTTTTAATGATGTCTGTGAGTATAACAGGAGAAATAGCAGGCGAAAACCTGAGAAAAATCCAACCAGGAGGTGGGAAATCTGAGGTGTGTAGTTTTTCAACTCTTGGCCTATTGAATATACAGTGTCTATGGGATCATATTGCACTTCCTAAGGCTTCCACTAGATGTTAACAGTATTTAGAGCCTCGTTTGATGCTTCTACTGTAAAGGATGGGCGTTTGAGAGGGGATTGAGTCAGTGGTCTGTCAAAGTGCCACGAGCTGGTCACGCGCATTCACATGAGAGTTAGCTTGAGTTCCATTTAATTTCTGAAGACAAAGGAATTCTCCGGTTGGAACATTATTGAAGATTTATGAGAAAAACATCCTGAAGATTGATTCTATACTTCGTTTGACATGTTTCTATGGACTGTAACGGAAATGTTTGACTTTTCGTCTGAACTAAGCGCATTGAGTATTTGGATTACTGGGCTAAACGCGCAAACAAAAAGATGTATTTGGACATAAAGATGAACTTTATCGAACAAATCATACTTTTATTGTGGAACTGGGATTCCTGGGAGTGCATTCTGATGAAGATCATCAAAGGTAATTGAATATTTATAATGCTATTTCTGAGTTCTGTTGACTCCAACATGGCGGATATCTGTATGGCTTAATTTGTTGTCTGAGCGCCATACTCAGATTATTGCATGGTTTGCTTTTTTCCGTAAAGTGATTTTGAAATCTGACATAGCGGTTGCATTAAGGAGAAGTATATCTCTAATTCTGTGAATAACACTTGTATCTTATTTTAAGGTTTATGAACACTATTTCTGTAAATTGATGTGGCTCTCTGCAAAATCACCGGATGTTTTGGAAGCAAAACATTACTGAACATAACACGCCAATGTAAACTGAGATTTTTGGATATAAATATGCACTTTTTCGAACAAAACATACATGTATTGTGTAACATGAAGTCCTATGAGTGTCATCTGATGAAGACCATCAAAGGCTTGTGATTCATTTTATCCCTATTTCTGCTTTTTGTGACTCCTCTCTTTGGCTGGAAAATGGCTGTGTGTGTTTTTGTGACTAGGCTCTGACCTAATATAATCATAAGTTGTGTTTTCACTGTAAAGCCTTTTTGAAATCGGACACGATGGGTAGATTAACAAGAAGTATATCTTTCATTTGGTGTATTGCACTTGTTCATGTATGAAAGTTACATATTAAAAAAAAAAAAAAAATTGAATTTTGCACACTGCCTTTATAGCGGAATGTTGTCGAGGGGTTCCGCTAGCCATAAGGCTGTTTTGGCTCTGCCCAGGACATAACCTTAAAGCAAGCCCAGGCAGTGGCATCGTTAGGCCTGGGCTTCTGGGGCTTCAGCCCCGGATGTTTTTGATCCAGCCCTGAACCTTTAGATGGTCAAATAATTATAATAAAAATACAATTGTTTTTGTTTGATTTGAGTTTCCATAACCACAATTCACTTGTGCTATGCAGAATAGAAAATACATATTTTACAGACATATTTTTATGTCAAAAATAAACAATAAAATATAAGACCCTCACAAAATGTTACAGATGCCCCATTGAGAGCATCCTGTCGGGCTGTATCACCGCATGGTACAGCAACTGCATCGTCCGCAACCGCAAAGCTCTCCAGAGGGTGTTGCGGTCAGCTCAACAGATCACCGGGAGCACACTGCCTGCCATTCAGGACATCTACAGCACCTGGTGTCAAAGTGAGGCCAAGAAGATCATCAAGGACCTCAGCCACCCGAGCCATGGCCTGTTCACACCGCTATCATCCAGAAGGCAAGGTGCATCAAAGCTGGGACTGAGAGACTGAAAAACAGCTTCTATCTCAAGGCCATCAGACTGTTAAATAGCCATCACTAGCTGGCCTCCACCCGGTACCCTGCCCTGTACTTAGTCACTGTCACGAGCCGGCTACCACCTGGCTACTCATCCCTGCACCTTAGAGGCTGCTGCCCTATGTACTGTACATAGAAATGGAACACTGGTCACTTTAATAATGTTTATGTAACAGTATAGACTTTACGTCCAATGTTTATGTAACAGTATAGACTTTACGTCCGTCCCCTCGCCCCAACATGGGCGCGAACCAGGGACGCTCTGCACACTTCAACAGTCACCCTCGAAGCATCGTTACCCATCGCTCCACAAAAGCTGCGGCGCAAGTGACGTCACCAATTGAAACGCCACTAGCGCGCACCACTGCTAACTAGCTAGCCATTTCACATCGGCTACACTTAGATACTGTTTTATCCATTTCATATGTTTATACTGTATTCTAGTCAAGGCCATCCTATTCAACTATTCTTGCACATACACTATTCTATCCACGTATTCTTCAGATATTCTACATATTCTATCCACATGCTGTCCATAATGTCTATACATCCCCTCACACACACACATTTCTATATTTCTATATTTATTAATTCCATTCTAAGGTTTAGATTTGTGTGTATATTTCTGTATTGTTAGATACTACTACACTGTTGGAGCCAGGAACACAATAATTTCTCTACATCTGCAATAACATCTGCTAAATATGTGTGCGACTAGTACAATTGTATTTGATTTGATACAATTTACTGCGCTAGCCAGTATAGGGTTGTCACTAGTTAACACAGCCATAAAGTCATTATTCTGGTTAAAACCCACCCATTTCTACACTTTCTCTTCTTAATGTATGATTTTAAACCTAACCCTAACCTTAACCACACTGCTAACCTTATGCCTAATCCTAACCTTGAATTAAGACCAAAAGGCTCATTCTCGTAGCCTTTGTGGCTGTGCAATCTGATTTTGTGGCCGTGTTATCTAGTAGAAACCCAATAGAAGACACTGCAAGAAGCCCCTGGAGTGAAGCAGTAGCTGCTGTGATTGGTCAAGATATCAAAACTCAGTGGGCTGCTCACGTCCCTTGAACGCTCCCCACCCCTACAGCAACGGTAATGATGTCAATATCATCATTCAGCAAAACGCCTGTCGCTCTGCTCAGTATAGCACAGAGCAAATGTGGATATTTGGAACTTCTTCCGAAAAAAGAGGGAAGAAAGTGAACAGGTTGAGCATGAGCGGTCCGCAGTGAATGAGGTGGAGAAGGCAGAACAGCCAGAAAGTCGAGGTGCAGCAGCAATAGCAAAGTTAGCCACTGGTTTGTGCAGGGTTGGTGGTAGCTAACTAGCTAGTGGTAGTGCTCAGCATCCTTATGCTACTCGGTGTCAGTCAGAGTTATTTAATAGTATATTTATTGAATGGGCAAGGTAAGGATGTTGATATAAGTCATGATATTTGGAAAAGTGTTTATTTCCAGGGAGTTTGTGTTTTTGATGGGTTTCATTTCTGTAGCTAGCTTGGTTGGAAGCCACTTCGGTAGCTATTGGCTGGCTCGCTAGCTGAGTTGAGAGAAAGTTTTTCTGATTGAAGCACCTTCTTCTAACAGTGACACAGGGCCCCCATGTGGACTGAAACGGAACTTTACTATAACTTGATATTAACTGTGTTTAAAAAATGGGCAATGTTGAGGTGGTAGAACTGTCAAAATGAAATGAATCACGTCTTATAACCTATTCCATTCTACAGGTAAACATGTTATATCCATATAGATATAGGCTATGTAACTATTTTTAAAACATTGCCCATTTTTAAATTGGTCAAGTTATTTCATTGAGCTTTTATTTATGTGACTGTTTTTGTGCATTTCTACGAGAGGAACCAAACCGTGCTGGGCCGAAATGCAACCAGCACGAACTTGACTTGTTCGTTCTTGGTTGTTTTTTAATTTGCCGTGGAACTGGTAACATGACTATGTTAAATATGTGGGAAAAACTGCAAATGTTTTGACAGTGACACTGTTGTGATCTTTGGTGACTGGCATTTTTAAGTATGGAGGAGGGAGACGTGCTGGTACAGTTAGGCTATTTTGTGCCGTCCTTTTCATTTTTGTTTGTGGCAGCAATGGAGGCTGAACAGAAAAGAGCAAAAAAAGAGATGGAGAAATAGACAACGTATCGTCATGCGAGGAGAGGATTGCTTCAGCCGGTTAAAAGGTGTGTAGAAAGAAACGCTCGAGAGGTACAGTGCATTCAGAAAGTATTCAGACCCCTTGACTTTTTCCAACATTTTGTTACGTTACAGCCTTAGGTCTTTCCGGAGACCATCTGACCGTACGCAAAGATACACACATTTAGGGGCTCGTAAGTAAGCATTTCACTGTAAGGTCTACACCTATTGTATTCGGTGCATGTGACAAATAACATTTGATTTGGTTTGATTTGAAGCCGTCAATGGCTGACTGGATCAGCCTGGAAAAGAGAATGGTTCGAACAGGGATGCTTAAAGGCCCTGTGCAGTCAAAAATGTTTTTACAGTGCCTTCGGAAAGTATCCAGACCCCTTGACTTTTTCCACACTTTAAGTTACAACCTTATTCTAAAATGGATTAAATTGAAGTTTGTGGAAATGTGAAAGGAATGTAGAAGAATATAACACAATAGATCTGGTCAAATATAATACAAAGGAAAAAAACAACCATTCTTATGTACTTTTTTGTACCATCATCTTTGAAATGCAAGAGAAAGGCCATAATGTACTATTCCAGCCCAACTGCAATTAAACATTTTGCCACTAGATGGCAGTAGTGTATGTGCACAGTTTTAGACTGATCCAATGAACCATTGTATTTATGTTCAAAATGTTGTATCAAGACTGCCCCCCCCCCCCCAAAAAAATAGAAATAGTATTCAGTATATTCAAGTATTCAGACCCTTTGCCATGAGACTCAATTTTGAGCAGGTGTGACCTGTTTCCATTGATCATCCTTGAGATGTTTCTACAAATTGATTGGATTCCGCCTGTGGTAAATTCAATTGATTAAACATTATTTGGAAAGGCACACACCTGTCTATATAAGGTCCCACAGTTGACAGTGCATGTCAGAGCAAAAAACAAAGCCATGAGGTCGAAGGAATAGTCCGTAGAGCTCAGAGACAGGATTGTGTTGAGGCAAAGATCTGGGGAAGGGTACCAGAAAATGTCTGCAGCAACACAGTTGCTTCCATCATTCTTAAATAGAAGAAGTTTGGAACCACCAAGAATCTTCTAGAGCTGGTTGCTCGGCCAGACTGAGCAATCAGGGGAGAAAGGCCTTGGTCAGGGAGGTGACCAAGAACTTGATGATCACTCTGACTGAGCTCTAGAGTTTCTCTGTGTAGATGGGAGAAACTTCCAGAAGGAAGCTAGTGTTCTCCTGGCTTCTGCCAAACCCAGATTTGTCCGTCCGACTGCCAGATGGTGAAGTGCGATTCATCACTCCAGAGAACGCGTTTTCACTGGCAGTCCAATGGCAGTGAGCTTTACACCACTCCAGCCGATGCTTGGAATTGCGCATGGTGATCTTAGGCTTGTGTGCGGCTGCTCAGTCATGGAAACCCATCTAATGAAGCTTCCGACAAACAGTTATTTTGCTGAAGTTGCTTCCAGAGGCCGTTTGGAATTGGCTAGTGAGAGTTGCAACCGAGGACAGACTATTTTTACGCACTGCGCGCATTAGCACTCGGCGGTCCCATTATATGAGCTTGTGTGGCCTACCACTTCATGGTTGAGCCGTTATTGCCCCTAGACGTTTCCACTTCACAATAACAGCACTTATAGTTGACCGGGGAAGCTCTAGCAGGGCTGAAATTTGATGAACTGACTTGTTGGAAAGGTGGCATCCTATGACGGTGCCACGTTGAAAGTCACTGAGCTCTTCAGTAAGGCCATTCCACTGTCAATGTTTGTCTATGGAGATTGCAGATGGATTATTTTAGCAAAGAAGAAATACTTCCGGGATGTCAAGTAATTTCTGCACAACATTTGAGAGAAATACCGTTTTTGTGAGTATGTAAAATGTCTGGGATCTTTTATTTCAGCTCATAAAAATCATGGGACCAACACTTTACATGTTGTTTCTATTTTTGTTCAGTGTACAGTACCAGTTAAAAGTTTGGACACACCTACTCATTCAAGGGTTTTTCTTTATTATTATTTTTTTCTTGTAGAATAATAGTGAATACATCAAAACTATGAAATAACACATGAAATCATGTAGTAACCAAAAAAGTTTAAACAAATCAAAATATATTTTATATTTGAAATTCTTCAAAGTAGCCACCCTTTGCCTTGATGACAGCTTTGCACACTCTTAGAATTCTCTCAAACTATCTTCATGAGGTAGTAACATGGAATGTATTTCAATTAACAGGTGTGTGAATTTCTTTCCTTAATGCATTTGAGCCAATCAGTTGTGTTTTGACAAGGTAGGGGTGGTATACAGAAGATATCCCTATTTGGTAAAAGACCTAAGTCCATATTATGGCAAGAACAGCTCAAATAAGCAAAGAGATACGACAGTCCATCATTACTTTAAGACATGAAAGTCAGTCAATACGGAAAATTTCAAGAACTTTGAAGGTTTCTTCAAGTGCAGTCGCAAAAATCTTCAAGCGTTATCATGAAACCTGTTCTCAGGAGGACTACCACAGGAACGGGAGACCCAACGTTACCTCTGCTGCAGAGGATAAGTTAATTAGAATTACCCGCCTCAGAAATTGAAGCTCAAATAAATGCATCACAGAGTTCAAGTAACAGACACATCTCAACATCAACTGTTCAGAGGAGGCTGCGTGAATCAGGCCTTCATGGTCGGAATTGCTGCAAAGAACCACTACTAACCAGTACACCCTGTAGGCTGACTCATCGTCGCCGGTGATCAGGCCTACCATCAGGCCTAGTGTCGTCAGCAAACTTGACGATGGTGATGGAGTTATGCGTGGCCACGCAGTCATGGATGAACAGGGATTACAGGAGGGGACTGTGGGGCCCTTGTGTTGAGGGTCATCGTGGCAGAGGTGATGTTGCCTACCCTCACTACCTGGGGTTGGCCTATCAGGAAGTCCAGGATCCAGTTGCAGAGGGAGGTGTTCAGACACAGAGTCCTAAGCTTGGTGACGAGTTTGGAGGGGACAATGGTGTTGAACGCTGAGCTGTAGTCATTGAACAGCATTCTCACATAGGTATTCCTCTTATCTAGGAGGGTGAGGGCAGTGTGGAGAACAATTGAGATTTCGTCATCTATGAATCTGTTGTGGCAGTAGGCAAATTGTGGTGGGTCTAGGGGGGCTGGGATGGCAGAGTTAATGTGCGCCATAACCAGCCTCTCAAAGCACTTCATGATTACAGAAGTGAGGGCTACAGGGCGGTAGTCATTGTGGCATGAAGCCTTGGAGTTATTGGGGACAGGAATGATGGTAGTCATTTTAAAACGTGGAAATTACAGACTGGGACAAGGAGATTTTATCAATTACCGTGAGTATGCCTGCCAGCTGTTTTGCGCGTGCTCTGTGAACGTGCCCTGGAAGTTACATGGAATCATGAAAATATAATGATTTTTCTAATTATATAGTTAGAACATAATGGTGGGCATGACATGACAATGAATTAAAATGCCATTGAGGAGTTATGACAGGGTAGGAACCAAAGTGTTGATAAGTGTTATTCATGCTTTGTGTATTCCTATTTTATGTAGAAGTTACTGTTGCGCAAACAACATGCTGATTTAGGTCTACACCATCACTGGTATTATCAGGCTGTATAGCTAGTTACGTTTGCTCTGACTCAGTACATTTATTTGGTTTAGCATTTGACACGATTTAGGTCCAACTTGCAAAGAAAAAAACAAACCAGCGGTTTCACGGATGTAAGAAACACAGACTAACAGTGGAATTAAAGAATGCTAGTTGATTTATATTAAGAAGCAGTGAAAACAGCATCGTTGTCATCAAGATTGTTGCTTGTGTTGCATTGACCTTGGAGACTGAATACTGAAAGTGGTCAAGCAATAACAAATGCACTCCTTGAGTGACAGGGGGCTGAAGTACCATTCAAAAGTTTTGGGTCACTTAGAAATGTCCTTGTTTTTGAAAATAATCAAATAAATGTTTCCATTAAAATAACATCAAATTGATCAGAAATACAGTGTAGACATTGTTAATGTTGTAAATGACTATTGTAGCTAGGAACAGACACATTTTTTTATGGAATATCTACATAGGCTTACAGAGGCGCATTATCAGCAACCATCACTCCTGTGCTCCAATGGCACGTTGTGTTAGCTAATCCAAGTTTATAATAAAAAAAAAACCTTTCACAATTATGTTAGCATAGCTGAAAACTGTTGTCTGATTAAATAAGCAATAAAACGGGCCTTTAGTCTAGTTGAGTATCTGGAGCATCAGCATTTGTGGGTTTGATTACAGGCTCAAAATGGCCAGAAACAAAGAACTTTCTTCAACTTGTTAGTCTACTCTTGTTCTGAGAAATGAAGGCTATTCCATGCGAGACATTGCCAAGAAACTGAAGATCTCGTACAACGCTGTGTCGTACTCCCTTCACAGAACAGAGAAAACTGTCTCTAACCAGAATAGAAAGAGGAGTGGGAGGCCCCGGTGCACAACTGAGCAAGAGAACAAGTACATTAGAGTGTCTAGTTTGAGAAACAGATGCCTCACAAGTCCTCAACTGGCAGCTTCATTAAATAGTACCCGCAAAACACCCGTCTCAACATCAACAATGAAGTAGCGACTCCGGGATGCTAGAAAGGGTTCTACCTGGAACCAAAAGGGTTCTACCTGGAACAAAAACATTTTTTTTGAAAGAGTTCTCCTATGGGGGCAGCTGAAGAACTGTTTTAGGTTCTAGATAGCACCTTTTTTTCTAAGAGTGTAGCAGAATCACACGCATATACAATGCACGTGGCTCCACAATTTAGATACACCATACAGTAGCATATTATAATTTAAAAACACAATTATAAAAACATGTTTCATTCTCACATAATAAGATACCATACATGTATAGAGATTTAGCTATAGGAACAGAGGTATTCAGTTCAATATCTATCAACTGCATCCATGCCTGTTGGACAGTAAACAGTCCCCCCAGGATTTCACTATTCTGAATAGCAAAATTTTTAGCAAAATTAACTAACTCACACATAATGTGAGGGAATGCACATTTTAACCAATCACCGCGCTTTAACCACAAAAATGGTTCAATCATGCAACATGTCAACAAACCTTTTCCCCCGTCGGTGAATTATCGCGACAAATTGGACAATATCATTGCAAATTGCCATGCAAAATGTAATTATGCTGCAGCAAAATCAATCATTATGGCATGAAACTATCACAAAAAAATGCTGCACAATCCTGGAGGGACTGAGTAAAGCAATAACGCTTTGTGCCTCAACAGTGAGAGCACAATGCATAGTAAAATAACAGAATAGCGATTGTTGAAATACTAACATGCTAGCTAGGATACAAAGCTAGCATAATGGTCCTAGCACAATGCAAAAAAACGACACTAAGAACTAGCAGCTCGTGCTCAACATTACAGTGAACATTCTAAAACATTCTAAAACTACCAGAACTCTGACTCAATTAATACAGTTTGAAATAGAGAACATACGGTGATATTTTCAACACTTCTAAAAGAATTAGCGGAGCAGAACAACATATGGAGGACTGAGAAGAATGGAGAAGAAGAAAACAGAACACGTAGCACCAACGGGCTCATGGGACATAACCATTCTAGTCTTGATCGTCATATTTTCTTGTACCAGCTCTGCTAAACTCAGATGACACGACAGATTTATATTTATTTGAGAAATAAAACAAGACCAATAACCAAAAATGATGATAAAATAATAAAGTGATAAAATAATAAAGCAACGACACCAGTAGAATATTAATTTAGAAGAATAACCCCTAAAGTGACCTGATTGACCCAGTCCACTCTAAGATCACACTGTATCAAAATAGAATACAAGCATAACAATTGTTCATAACAAAATTACCTTCTCACACTCAACAGCAGAGAAGCACATTTTGGATCTGAATTTGTATTTAAAATATATATTTTTTATTGACACCTGCTGGGACACACTGTACTGTATATTCAACACATTTAACACCAGAAAAAGTAAGACATTGCTGAAAGGGAAACAAGTGGAAGGGAAAACCAGTGGAATCAACCTCACCAGTAATGACACAGTTTTTAGAAAGTGCCAGTTAAAGTGCCAGTTTTTCAACAAATTAATTAAATATGAAAAGCTGAAATGTCTTGAGTCAATACGTATTCAACCCCTTTGTTATGGTAAGCCAAAATAAGGTTGTTACTAAACATTTGCTTAAGAAGTCACATGATAATTTGCATGGACTCCCTCTATTTGCAATAGTGTTTTAATATGTTTTTTTAATGACAACCTCACCTCTGTACCCCACATATACAAATATCTGTAAGGTCCCTCAGTCGAGCAGTGAATTTCAAACATAGATTCAACCATAAAGACCAGGGATGTTTTCCAATGCCTCACAAAGAAGGGCACCTATTGATAGATGGGTGAACATGTAAAAACATGGTGAAGTTATTAATTACACTGTGGATGGTGTATCAATCCACCCAGTCACTACAAAGATACAGTCGTCCTTCCTAACTCAGTTGCCGGAGAGGAAGGAAACCGCTCAGGGATTTCACTATGAGGCAAATGGTGACTTTAAAACGGTTCATGTCTGTGATAGGGAAAACTGAGGATGTATCAACAACATTGTAATTACTCCACAATACTAACCTAAATAACAGAGTGAAAAGAATGAAACCTGTACATAATAACAAATATTCCAAAACATACATCTTGTTTGCAATAAGTCACTAAAGTAAAACTGCAAAATAAGGTGGTAAAGAAATTAACCGCATGTCCTCAATACAAAGGGTTATGTTTGGGGCAAATCCAAGAGAACACATCACTCTTCATATACCACTCTTCATATTTTCAAGTATGGTGGTGGCTGCATTATGTTATAGGTATGCTTGTCATTGGCAAGAAAGTTGTTTTAGGATAAAAATGTACCGAATAGAGCTAAGCACAGGCAAAATCCTAGAGGAAAACCTGGTTCAGTCTGCTTTCCAACAGACACTGGGAAACAAATTCACCTTTCAGCAGGGCAATAACCTAAAACACAAGACCAAATATACACTGGAGTTGCTTACCAAGATTACATTGTATTTTATTGAGTGGTCTAGTTACAGTTTTGACTTAAATCGTCTTGAAAATCTATGGCAAGACTAGAAAATGGATGTGGCAGGGCTTGCAAACTATTACAGACTACAAAGGGAAGCACAGCCGCGAGCTGCCCAGTGACACAAGCCTACTAGAGGAGCTAAACCACTTCTATGCTCGCTTACGAGGCAAGCAACACTGAGGCATGCATGAGCTCTTCTGAACGACTGTGTGATCACGCTCTCCGTAGCCGATGAGTAAGACCTTTAAACAGGTCAACATACACAAGGCTGTGGGGGCCAGACGGATTACCAGGACGTGTGCTCCGGGCATGTGCTGACCAACTGGCAGGTGTCTTCACTGACATTTTCATCATGTCCCTGACTGAGTCTGTAATACCAACATGCTTCAAGCAGACCACCATAGTCCCTGTGCCCAGGAAAGCAAAGGCAACATGCCTTAATGACTACAGACCCGTAGCACTCACGTCCGTAGCCATGAAGTGCTTTGAAAGGCTGGTAATAGCTCACATCAACACCATTATCCCAGAAACCCTAGACCCACTCCAATTTGCATACCGCCCAAACAGATCCACAGATGATGCAATCTCTATTGCTCTCCACACTGCCCTTTCCCACCTGGACAAAAGGAACACCTATGTGAGAATGCTATTCATTGACTACAGCTCAGCGTTCAAAACCATAGTACCCTCAAAGCTCATCACTAAGCTAAGGAACCTGGGACTAAACACCCCCCTCTGCAACTGGATCCTGGACTTCCTGACGGGCCGCCCCCAGGTGGTGAGGGTTGGTAGCAACACATCTGCCACGCTGATCCTCAACACTGGAGCTCCCCAGGGGTGCGTGCTTAGTCCCCTCCTGTACTCCCTGTTCACCCACGACTGCATGGCCAGGCACGACTCCAACACCATCATTAAGTTTGCAGACGACACAACAGTGTTCGGCCTGATCACCGACAACGACGAGACAGCCTATAGGGAGCCGTGTCGGCCCTTGGGCCAAGAGGGAATATAGCCTTGCTACTCTTATTTTCAAATGTCTTTTTACTGTTGTTTTATTTCTTTACTTACACACACACACACACACACATACCTTTTTTGCACTATTCGTTAGAGCCTGTAAATAAGCATTTCACTGCAAGGTCTACCTACACCTGTTGTATTCAGCGCACGTGACAAATAATCTTTGATTTGATTTGAAATGGCTGTCTGGTAATGATCAACAACCAACTTGACAGAATAATGTTCAAATATTGTACAACCCAGATGTGCAAAGCTCTTATAGACTTACCCAGAAAGACTCACAGCTGTAATCACTGCCAAATGTGATTTTATCATGTATTGACTCAGGAGTGTGAATACTTCTGGAAATGAGATATTTCTGTATTTCATTTTCAATACATTTCAAAACATTTCTTAAAACATGTTTTTACCTTGTCATTATGTGGTATTGTGTCTAGATGTCTGAGATAAAATAAAATCTATTTAATCAATTTTGAACTCAGGCTGTAACAACAAAATGTGGAATAAGTCAAGGAGTATGAATACTTTCTGAAAGCACTGTAGATCCAATTCCCACAGCCTGGAATTAGACCTCCTCATCCTCCACTGACTGTCCTGACCTCAACTTCATGATCACCTGCCAGAAATAGAGAAAGAAAGGAGTAAACGAGAGAGAAGGGTCATGAGTGGGGCTTGTACTCCGTACATTTGTTTTGACAGAGAATTCCTCATTGTCAGATTAAAACTGGTGTGTGTATGTGTGCGTGTGCATGCGTGATGGTGTAGTGGACATGAGTCGGCCATGGTTGCTCATGGTCACAAAATCCGTGTCGGCCCTTGGGCCAAGAGGGAATTTCCTCTTGGTCTAATGGTCGACGTTGGCTTCCCCCTCGTTAGACCCAGGATCATATCCCATGTGTTACAATGGCATGCCTCAGGTTCCTCAGTTTGCCAATGTATTGCTCTGTATGTTAGTCATCTTGGGCCATTAGTCAATTTATATCCCAGACATCACATCCTCAAGAAGAGGAGTTTTATCTACATTCTGCAAAAAAGTCCGGGTAGTGTGAAGAAAATTAACCTTACCTCTTTGAGCTGGGCTATCTCTTTACTCTCCAGGTTTCTTTGTGCAATGTTGGTTATGGTCTTCACTCGAGTGGCATAACTAGAGGATAAATAATATGAAACAGAGAGATGGTATGTGTTACAGAGATGGTACGTGTTAAATTATGCTACGATATACATACATGTTACAGAGATGGTGTGTGTTAAAATATGGTACGATTTACATACGTGTTACAGAGATGGTGTGTGTTAAAATATGGTACGATTTACATACGTGTTACAGAGATGGTACGTGTCACATACATGGTACGTTACACACAAACAAGAACAACCCAAGCAAGGGCAACTGAAATGGCACAAGGGTGCAATTTTGGAGGGTGCATCTTGGGGGCTTAGTACTACAGTTTTAACCATTTCCTGGAGCTCCAGCCTGGTAAGGATGTAGGGATGTGATTTCAGCATTTCGTTTTACTATAGGCATGGGTCAATTGGACATGAGTTTCTCTTCTTATAGCAGAGTTTGTTAGAAGTGTTTGTCGGTTGGGGGCCGGGTGTTTAGGTGTTTGAGTTGTGTGTTTTATGGGGTACGTTTGATGGGAAAACTCTCACATAAGAGAGGTGAGCGTCTCGTCCAGGTTGCAGTCAGAAGGCGAGACGTTAACGATCATGAGCGTCTTGGCATTGCCGCCCAGCGAGTCCTGCATGATCTGGGTGAGCTTGCTGTTCCTGTAGGGGATATGTGGCAAGTCCGAGGACAGGGCAGAGATCACATCTCCCAGAGCACTCAAAGACTTGTTAATGGAGTTAGCCTCCTATAGAAAGAGGAGGAAGGGAGAGAGAAAGAGAGAGAGCCATGGTTATTGTTGTTACCGTTGTCCCATTGACAATTTTGATTCTTATTATTTTCATATTGTAAATATCCAAAGTATGCTTTGGCAATATGTACATTGTTACGTCATGCCAGTAAAGCAAATTGAATTGACAGAGAGAGAGAGAACGAGAGGGAGGATTATTCAACAATGATATCCATGGGAAAAAATGCAAACTGTTAGTTGTAAAACAGCCCGCCCACATAAATGACTAATATATAAAGCTTTATGCCTGAATTCTAACAGGGTAACCTAATAACCTTGAGCTGGTCGTCTTTTGCCCCAGTCTTGGCTGCTCTCTCGCTCCCTGCCAGATCCACCAGACTCAACTTCCCAAAGCTCACACTCCCATTGGTCAGATTCCTGCTCTCCACCATGATCCCAATGATCAGGTGGGAACGAGAGCTCTCCACGTTCATCTCTGCATCAACCACACAGAGGAAAAGAAGTAAGCCTTTTAAATCAACACCTAAAATGTCTGTATATAGATTTATTTCCTGTTTACTTTATTCCTATTTTCTGATTGTATCATATTTTGTCAGAGAAACAGCATTATGACATGAGGTAGAATTGTGAAGTATGGTTTCATGGTTGTCACGTTAACCCCTGAAGTAAATGAAAGAGCCAGTGATTCAGTTAAGACCTCAATATCTCCTTTTTACATGTGCCTTGCTTAGCAGCTCTCTCTCTCTCTCTGAGCCCAGTTCTGTAATGATGTACCTACCATCCACTCAATCTGACTGTGACTAAACCAATAAATCAAAACCATTTAACAGGGTGCTTTTGAAATGGGGAGCGGGCGTTTGGGCATACTGGTGGCTGCGTTATGGCGGTTGGCGCAAGCCTGCTGAAACATGGCGAAGAGCTCCCCGGCGCTGGAGGCCTCCTTTGTCTCTGCTCCCTGGGCAAACACAAGCCCCTTTCTGTTCCTTTTAATCTCCACCCGCCTGCTCTGGGCCTCGGCCCCGCTCACAAAGAGGTCCTGGAGCCGGTCATTATACAGTTCCAACATATAGACCGAGACCTAGGAAGAGAGTAACACAGAGAAGAGATGAGAGGAAAGGAGAGATGAGAGGAGCAAAAAGGACAGGACGGAGGAGAGGAGAGTCATTTTATGTTTACTGTATATTTGCTTCTTGTTGCTGATACAGTGAGGGAAAAAAGTATTTGATCCCCTGCTGATTTTGTACGTTTGCCCACGGACAAAAGAAATGATCAGTCTATAATTTTAATGGTAGGTTTATTTGAACAGTGAGAGACAGAATAACAACAAAAAAATCCAGAAAAATGCTTGTCAAAAATGTTATAAATTGATTTGCATTTTAATGAAGGAAATAAGTATTTGACCCCCTCTCAATCAGAAAGATTTCTGGATCCCAGTTGTCTTTTATACAGGTAATGAGCTGAGATTAGGGGCACACTCTTAAAAGGTAGTGCTCCTAATCTCAGTTTGTTACCTATATAAAAGACACCTGTCCACAGAAGCAATCAATCAATCAGATTCCAAACTCTCCACCATGGCCAAGACCAAAGAGCTCTCCAAGGATGTCAGGGACAAGATTGTAGACCTACACAAGGCTGGAATGGGCTACAAGACCATCGCCAAGCAGCTTGGTGAGATGATGACAACAGTTGGTGCGATTATTTGCAAATGGAAGAAACACAAAAGAACTGTCAATCTCCCTCGGCCTGGGGCTCCATGCAAGATCTCACCTCTTGGAGTTGCAATGATCATGAGAACGGTGAGGAATCAGCCCAGAACTACACGGGAGGATCTTGTCAATGATCTCAAGTCAGCTGGGATCATAGTCACCAAGAAAACAATTGGTAACACACTACGCCGTGAAGGACTGAAATCCTGCAGTGCCAGTAAGGTCCCCCTGCTCAAGAAAGCACATATACATGCCCGTCTGAAGTTTGCCAATGAACATCTGAATGATTCAGGACAACTGGGTGAAAGTGTTGTCGTCAGATGAGACCAAAATAGAGCTCTTTGGCATCAACTCAACTCGCCGTGTTTGGAGGAGGAGGAATGCTGCCTATGACCCCAAGAATACCATCCCCACCGTCAAACATGGAGGTGGAAACATTATGCTTTGGGGGTGTTTTTCTGTTAAGGGGACAGGACAACTTCACCACATCAAAGGGACGATGGACAGGGCCATGTACCGTCAAATCTTGGGTGAGAACCTCATTCCCTCAGCCAGTGCATTGAAAATGGGTCATGGATGGGTATTCCAGCATGACAATGATCCAAAACACATGGCCAAGGCAACAAAGGAGTGGCTCAAGATTAAGCAAAGTAAGGTCCTGGAGTGGCCTAGGCAGTCTCCAGACCTTAATCCCATAGAAAATCTGTGGAGGGAGCTGAAGGTTCGAGTTGCCAAACGTCAGCCTCGAAACCTTAATGACTTGGAGAAGATCTGCAGAGAGGAGTGGGACAAAATCCCTCCTGAGATGTGTGCAAACCTGGTGGCCAACTACAAGAAATGTCTGACCTCTGATTGCCAACATGGGTTTTGCCACCAAGTACTAAGTCATGTTTTGCAGAGGGGGTCAAATACATATTTCCCTCATTAAAATGCACATCAATTTATAACATTTTTGACATGCGTTTTTCAGGATTTTTTTGTTGTTATTCTGTCTCTCATTGTCCAAATAAACCTACCATTAAAATTATAGACTGATCATTTCTTTGTCAGTGGGCAAATGTACAAAAATCAGCAGGGGATCAAATACTTTTCCCCCTCACTGTATACAATAGGAAATTGTTTCTTATCGCTCAGAAAGTCTTCGCATCCCTCACCTTGAAGTCAAACTTGGTGGCATTCTCCTGGAGGATGTCAAATACGGCATTGAACGCTCTAGGCATGATGCCTGGGCTTCTCTGGTCTCTGTCACCCACCATGGTGAAGGTCTTTCCGGAGCCTGTCTGACCGTACGCGAAGATACACACGTTGAAGCCGTCGATGGCTGACTGGATCAGCCTGGAAAAGAGACTGGTTCAAACAGGGATTCTGAAAGACACTGTGAGGTCAGAAATGTTTTTACAGGAACCTGAGGCATGTCATTGTAACACATGGGATATGATCCTGGGTCTAACGAGGGTGAAACCAACGTCTTGGCAATACCAAAATAAATGGTCTATTGATTCTGTATCCTCACAAAAAAATCTGCAGAGTTTAGATTATTTTATACCCCAAATATTCAACATTTTGTTGGTGGCAAGAATTATATATAATCATTTTAGCTGAAAAGCACGAAGTCTTGAATCTTGCGTTGTTTTATATATCAACTCATACACCCTGTACCATGCTGTGGGACTTTATATAGACAGGTTGCCTTTCCAAATCATGTCCAATCAATTGAATTTACCACGGGTGGACTCCAATCAAGTTGTATAAACATCTCAAGGATGATCAATGGAAACAGGATGCACCTGAGCTCAATTTTGAGTCTCATAGCAAGGGGTCTGAATACTTATGTAAATAAAGTTACAAAAATACACACATTCGCAAAACTTTCTAAAAACCTGTTTTCACTTTGTCATTATGGTTATTGTGTGCAGATTGGTGAGGATTTTTTTTATTTAATCCATTTTCGAAATAAGGCTGTAATGTACCAAAATGTGAAAAAGGGGAGGGGTCTTAATACTGCACTGTATAGTATTCATTTTTGTATATCTGTTTATATTATCCATGAGTTTCTAGTACACAGACCGTATGGTTCAAGTGGAAATAGCCTAATTAATGAGAAAAGCATCTAATCAACAATGGCACTATTTTCAATTGCCTCTGCAACTCGTTCAACTATTCATCAGTTTGATGCCAAAACATTTACAATATATACATATAGATATAGTAAAATAAATGTATCAAATAATAATAGAAAGGATATTTCATGCTGACACCCTCATATTAAACACCAATGGCATTCACTAAGCTAATGGTTTGTATTTAGGATAATGTTTTTCAGCTTTGTCATTCTAGCTTTTTATTTTAAAACATATTTTATAATTATTTCATATATTTTACATATGATAAGGCCAGAGATAATTACAGACACCTGTAATAATCTGAAGTACTCAAAAGGGCCACTAGATAATTTATGATAGATTTAGCCCCTATTGAACTGTACATATTAATATCTTGAAACTGTAATTGCCTAAGACATGCAAGAAAAATGAATAAATAATTGTTCACAAAAATTCTGGTAGTTTACTGGTAAACTTTGAAAGTTTCCAGTAATATAGCCTCCCTTTGCAACCCTAGTTGCAATGTTGCGTACAATAAGCACAAAACTCTAAATTTACAAAAGACCTTTGAGTACATTTCCAGTTCCCCCACCTCCACCAAACCAATCACAGTGCTCTGTACTGTATTTCGTGACAGACCTATTGAATCTGACATAGGGGTAATAGGGTCTAAGGATGGGCTTTGGCAGAAGTTTTGAAAGGGGAAGATACCTCCTTTCCTGTTTCCTTTGGTTTAGACATGAACATTTCGGCTTCCTAAATCAAATCAAAATGAACCATTTGAGCCAATAAAAGGATGTTAAGATTGGCAGCATCACCTGTTGGTGTCTTGGAACACATCTTCCTGGGAACTCTCGCCACTGAATACCCGGTCGAACTGGAACTCTCTCGGCCCCCTTGAGGTTTCCACGGTAACAGAGTAATCGTCCAGACGCCCCACTGCGATGGCCCCTCCCTGAGCTGCCTCGGTGAGGCTCATGGGCCTTATCCGGCAGAACACCCGAATTTTACCTGCACCACACGACAAAACCACTGCAAAGGTCAAGCGACGCCACTGACCCCAAACTGTACAGTACTGAATTTGCACCTATGCTAGCTCAGCTAAAATAGTCTTGTGGCATGCAGAAGACCCGCATTCAAACCTAGTCAATTACATAGATAGATAACTACCTTTCATGTCCTCGACCATGTTGTAGTACTTCTTTCTCATGGTCCTCTCTGAAGTGTAGTTCTCTACGACCTTCCTATTCTCCTCTCTCACTTGTTTCAGCTGCCAACAGGGGATAGAAGAGACAGTACAACTGAGACTACGAACAGTAAGACAACCAAGAGTAGAGTGGATGAGAACCCCTCTGAAAACATCAACTACAAACATGGTTGTCCCGTCAAGGCCCTTAGCATTGAGAAATGCTGATTGTGCGCACTGAAGGTTATACTTCATGTCTTAGCTGGCTAGCTATAGGCTAGTTAGTCACATCACATCCAGGTCCCTGTTTGGACATCTCACCTGGTCTTGCAGCAGTAAAAGTTGCTGGCCAACGCTTTTCCCTCCCTCACCTTTCCTCAAAATCTCATCCAGCTCTGGAGTTGTGTCACAGTCTGAGAGAGTGGAGAGGAAAGCACAGTATGGGTACTGTGGTGCAGGGTTGGGGTCAAGTCGATTTGAAGAAGTCTATAGGCAGGTTTCCATTAATCCAGGTTTATTCGACAAAAGCAATGTCACCCCAAAACTCTTTGTGACGTGTAATGGAAGTGGCAAATATAGATTTAACTCTAAATGCCAACTGTCTGCTAAATTTATTTTCCAACTATAATGTTTCTTTGCAGGATTCTCATCCTGACTTTCAAGAATGGCTGAATTGCTTCGACTTGCTTTTCAATTTGGCTGGATGCAAGTTTCACCCTCCAATTACAAGTTTTGTCATGGCACAGACTGTGGAGATATGTTGGCACGTGAGAATTATTAGAATATGGCATATATGAGTCAATTCCTGCATTCTATCCATGCTGGCTTTTGCGGGCTACCTGAGACATGAAACAGATAGGTGGGAGGGCATACAGGCGGTCGCCAATTATGTGCAATTTGCCTAAATATTATAAACTTGTGGGAAAATGTGGGTTATAAGGTGTGATGTCATTACGTCCAGCTGTTTTTATTGACACAAGATAGTTAAATGGAAACGCACCATGACAGGCAATTGTCAAATATATTTTCTATACAAACTTTCTAAATGTCAACAAAAGAAATTGCTGGACAAGTTAATGGAAACATAGCTACTGAGAATAAAACGCTTTTTTATTTTATTTATTGAGTTGGAATTTCAGATTACTTCCTGAATTGACAGACTTCTATTCAAATTGACCCCAACCCTGCTGTAGTGCATCAAACTAATGAAAGATATGCAGTTAACAGTGGGTATCATAAGTATTCCCCTCCCGTTGAGTAAAAAAAAAAGAATTATAAAGTGGGATTTATTATTATTTATTTATTTTTTTGTCATTAATGTGGACCAGGTATTCCCAAACTGTGGTACGGTACGCGCAATGCCGTTGAGGGTACGCCAAATAAAAATTGATTTGTTTTTTCAACATTTATTTAAAAAACATTTTTTTACACAGAGACAGGAACAATCACCCACGAAATACAAAGCGAAACTCAGGCTCCCTAAATACGGTTCCCAATCAGAGACAACGAGAATCACCTGACTGATTGAGAACCGCCTCAGGCAGCCAAGCCTATACAACACCCCTAATCAGTTGCGATCCCAAATACTACAAACCCCAATACGAAAATACAATAACATAAACCCATGTCACACCCTGGCCTGACCAAATAATATAACGAAAACACAAAATACAATGACCAAGGCGTGACAGTGGTGGATACTCATGATACCCACTGTACATGTCACGTGATTACACAACACATATCCAGGTCAATACAACATTTAATGCAATTTAGACCCTCAATCCCACTACAATGTTCAGTCACACAAATAGAAACAGACACACATGGGTAAACATACGTAGTAGCAGCAACGCGCATGCCCGCACACACACAACATTACATTACCAGAGAGAGAAGGCCTGGCCCCGACTCTGATACAGTCCAGAGCCATCTGGGTAATCTCACATTCCCTCAGTGTCTCTTGTAGCAACAGCACATTAGAAGCATACTCATCGGAAGAGTCCAACCTGTGGTACATAACATTATTCACTCAATAACAAGAGGGGTGATAATTTTGTTTGACCCATATGAAAAGGACACTATGTAAAATAGGGTCTCTATGGTCTCTTCAGTGCTTCCATACAAAAGCCAGCTGGTTCAAAACTCACCCCAACCCTTAGCCCAATCCTGAACCTAACCAATCCCATACATTTTCTACATTTAACTCCTTACCCTAACCCTTAGCTTCATGCCCATATCCTGGTTCGAATCTAACCCTAGCCTCAAACCTAACCTAAACCCCTAGCTTCATGTCCATATCCTGGTTCAACTCTAACCCTAACCCCTGGCTTCATGTCCATATCCTGGTTCAACTCTAACCCTAGCCTCAAACCTAACCCTAACCCCTAACCCCTAACCCTACCTTCATGTCTATATATTTGGTTAAACCCTAATCCTTGCCTCAACCCTTTCCCTAATCAATTAGGATTCGAGGCAGAGATGCCCTCAGACCAAGATTCAATAAGTAAAACTCCACCTAAAGCTGAAGGATGGGACCCTCCAGTTATATGGCAGAAAAGGAAGCTACAGAAAGAAATTTGCTTTGTAGTTCGTATACTGACCATTCTGGGGCAGAGTTGACCTCGTCTTTGCTGTTGTCATCATCTGCGGTCATCTGTGACATAAGTTTTTCTCTTGCTTGGGCCAAGGCCACATGGTTCTCCTCGAACATGTGGTCAACAAGGAGCCTCGCCTCAATCACTTCGCTACAGATATCATGGGCCTAAGACAAATTATTTCAATAATGTGGCTGTTTTACTGTTTGAACGGTGTGATTCACTGATCATTAGAGTCATAGCTGTGAAATAGTTTAACAATTTCAGTTAGGCAGGGCCGGCCCTGGGCATAAGCACATTTTTTACTCAGTCAAGAGTGAGAATAGTAGAATACACAAAGTGCAATTTCGAAATGTGGTTGTGCATCAGCAGTTTTCCTATGTCAGCCACTGACAGTTACTCAATTAGTCCAGATTGGTAAATTAGTCTAGCCAGCTATCTAAACTTGTATTAATCATGGCCAAATGACCGACCTGGTATGAAAATATTCTCTCTGCTCCATGGCAAAATGTGTAGAATTGCAGGAAATGTACGTTAAAACTTAAAAATGTTCTCTCTGACTCTAAAATGTTTTGCCCGCGAGGTGGGGGGGCCACATAACCAAATTTCGCTTAGGGCTCCCAAAAGGCAAGGGCTGGCCCTGCAGTGAGGCATCGTTTAGGTGTCTCAGCATTTAGTTCCAATGTGTTCCAATGTGTTTCAATTAGACACTTAAACACCTCACCTTCTCAACGACAATGCGGAGCAGGACAGCACAGGGGGGCTGTGCCACCGGGATAGGTGGGATGGGTGTCTGCTCTGCCTCCAGGAGCTCAGTAATCTCTCTCTCCCTTTTATACAGACTCTCCTTCAACTCCTCCAGGCGAGCTTGGGCCCCCTCCAGTGGCATCTCTGTGCCACTGCACCCCTATGGACAGCAAAGCCCTGCTCAGTGCTCACTGTCACAACCCCACAACACTGACCAATGTTCATGGCTGAAAATGCCATTAATTACAGAACGAGGATCAGATTACTCTAACCCCCAATCTTTACCTTAGCAATTAGGGCAATGAAAGCAGTCTGACCCAGTCTCCGTGATTTGGGGCAAAAACACACCTACACCCACCTCAGTTTGCTGGACGGGACCGTTGTCATTCTCTAATATGTCACCAGCATCAGTAGGAGGGGCTTCCTGTTGCCCCTTCTCCTGTGGGGATGTCCTGAGAATCTCCTGGACTTTCCCCACCTCCTGCCTGGCCATCTGCAGCTCCTGTAGTGCTATTCACCATTGTACACCATTTATAACAGTCAGAAACACACACATGTACACAAACATAAGCACACCAACTCACTGGATGCCTGGTGGCTGTGGAGGAGGTCTAGTCTGGTGGAGAAAAGCTCCATCATTTTATTCTGTTGGGAAGAAGAACCATGTTGAGGTTATCTAAGCAGAGACAAGTATCATCAGTCTGAGCTCCACTATCATTTCGAGAGAGGAAAAATCCCTGCCCTGTCATGTTGTTTCATGTCACAAAAGTCATGTGTCTTCGCCATGCAACTCAATGTCAGTTCAGAAACAGTGTATTACTGTACAATAAGTAGTATAGCCAATGCTGCTGTAGCAGAGCCTCTGTTGCCGCTGTGGCCATAAGAGGGTGACCATGGCTCACACTACGAGACTCACAAACAAAGCAGAGAATCAGAACCTCTTTTAGCCTCTGTATGGTCAGACCTTCTCTCTCTGCCACTGCAGGGCCTCCTCTCTACTCCTCCTCCTCTCCGCGATCTGCTCTTCCTGCAGCCTCTCATTCTGCCGGCTCACACTCTGAATGGAAGAGGACAAACATATGAGACAGAAATTGCGACCCCGATGGACATTGTGATTTGAACTTATGTCAAATGAATACATGGGATGGTTAGTGAGACAACTGAGATGAGGAAAACCTCTGAATTGAAGGGTAGACTATGATGTGTAAGTTCATGGTACTGCTCTAGGATCGCCTTTCTGTACTGTACAAGGATCATGTCATAACGTTTACATTTCCTCCATATTTGATAAGGAAATGTATCTGACCCACTGTACGTATGAATTTGAACTCTTGCCCTCTTCAGGGCATCGGTACAGAGTACTTCTTGGGCACAAGGGTCATGTAACCCCAAGGCCAAAAGTGGAGTGAATGCTATGTTGGGTTAAGCTTTTGCTGCTCTCTTGATATCTATTTTACTTGTATTATGCATAACAACTCTGCAACTCCTAATTGCACTACCTTATCGTATTTGCAACATGAACAGGCTGTGCAATTAATTTAGGCTCTTCCCACATTTTGTATTCTGTACAAGCTTCCTTCTTTTCACTCTGTCAATTAGGTTAGTATTGTGGAGTAACTACAATGTTGTTGATCCATCGTCAGACACAGGACAATAACCTTAAACACAAGGCCAAATCTACAGTACACTGGAGTTGCTTACCAAGAAGACTGTGAATGTTCCTGGGTGGACGAGTTACAGCTTTGACTTATATCGACTTGAAAATCTATGCCAAGACTTGAAAATGGTTGTCAAGCAAGGATCCAGAACTGGATTTTGTGACTGTACTTGAAGAAACCTTCAAAGTTCTTGACATTTTCCTTATTGACTGACCTTCACGTCTTCAAGAAATGATGGACTGTCGTTTCTCTTTGCTTATTTGAGCTGTTCTTGCCATAATATGGACTTTGTCTTTTACCAAGTAAGGCTATCCTCTGTATACCTCCCTACCTTGTCACAACATAACTGATTGGCTCAAACACATTAAGAAGAAAAAAAATTCCACAAATTAACATTTAAGAAGGCACACCTGTTTATTGAGATGCATTCCAGGTGACTACTTCATGAAGCTGGTTGAGAGAATGCCAAGAGAGTGCAAAGCTGTCATCAAGGCAATGGGTGGCTACTTTGAAGAATCTCAAATATAAATTATATTTTTATTTGTCCAACACTTTTTTGGTTACTACATGATTCCATGTGTGTTACTTCATAGTTTTGATGTCTTCGCTATTATTCTACAATGTAGAAAATTGTAAAAAATAAAGAAAAACCCTTGACTGAGTAGGCGTTCTAAAACGTTTGACCTGTAGTGTAGTAGCCTAAACCTATCGCTGTTACATTGAACTGGGTGAATGGAATGTGAATGACAGTCATCCAATATTGTCACGCCCTGACCATAGAGAGCCTGTTATTCTCTATGCTGGTTAGGTCAGGGTGTGACTAGGGTGGGTCATCTAGGAAATTATATATCTATGTTGCCCTGGTATGATTCCCAATCAGAGGCAGCTGTTTATTGTTGTCTCTGATTGGGGATCATAATTAGGCAGCCATTTCCCCTTTTGTGCTTTGTGGGATCATGACTATGGATAGTTGCCTGTTAGCACTATTATTTAGCATCACGTTTCATTTGGTATTTTGTTGTTTTTGTTCGGTGTTCATTTAATAAAGGAAAATGTGCGCCTTCCACGCTGCGCTTTGGTCCACTCCTTATAACAATCGTGACAAATATGCTGTGATAGAAATAAGGCCGTGATCATGAAGAAGAAAAAAATCCTCCCTCACCGACCGCCACCATCACATTCACAAGTATGGTGAAATACTTTTCGTTCAAGCTCTAAACCCAACGATGCGGTAATCAATGTCAATGTAGTGCTAAAAATAACATAAGGTAGAACAAAAACACAAGATAAATAAAAAATAAGAAGAACAAGAGAAGGTAAGCGATATACAGGGTCAGTTCCAATACCATGTTAACAATGCGCAGGGATACTGTGATAGAGGTAGATACTGTATGTATAGGGGCATCAGGATATATCATAACCAGTAGCCGCAGCGTATATGATGATTTTATGTGAGTTTGTGTGTTTGTATGTAGAGTCAGTGTAAATGTGTGCACATGTTATGTGTGTGAGCAAATTAAGTGAATGTATGTATGTGTGTGTGTGTGTGTGTGTGTGTGTGTGTGTGTGTGTTGGCGTGTCGGTGAGTGTGTAGAGTCCTGGGAGTGTGCATAGAGACTACAAATAAGAAATTAAATTAAATTAAATGGTCAACGCAGATAGTCCGTGTAGCCATTTTTTAGCTATATATCAGTCTGATTGGCTTGGGGATAGAATCTGTTCAGGAGCCTGTTGGTGTCAGACTTGATGCACCAGTACCGCTTGCCATGCGGAAGCAGAGAGAAAACTCTATGGCTTGGGTGGTTGGAGTCTTTAATGATTTTCTGGGCCTTCCTTTCACACCACCTGATATAAAGGTCCTGGGTGGCAGGGAGTTCAGGCCCAGTGATGGGCTGTCGCGCCTTCTTCACAACTGTGTGTGTGGACCATTTCAAGTCCTTCGTGATTTGGACAACAAGCAATTTGAAGCTCTCCTTGGTCTGGTGATCAGGCCTACCACAGTCATGTCGTCAGCAAACTTGAAGATGGTGTTGGAGTCGTGTGGGGCCACGAAGTTGTGGGTGAACAGGGAGTACAGGAGGGGCTAAGAACACACCCCTGTGAGGCCCCTGTGTTGAGTGGCAGAGTAGCAGAGGTGATGTTGCCTACCCTCACCTCCTGGGGTCGTGGATCGAGTTGGAGAGGGAAGTGTTCAATCCCAGGTTCCAAAGCTTGGTGAAAAGCTTGGAGGGAACAATGGTGTTGAACGCTAAGCTGTAGTCAATGAACAGCATTCTCACATAGATATTCTTCTTATCTAGGTGGGCGAGGCAAGAGTGGAGTGCAATTGAGATTACGTTGTCTATGGATCTGTTGGGGAGGTATGTAAATTGGAGTGGGTCTAATGTAGGGTGTCTGGGAAGATGGAGTTAACATGTGCCATAACCGGCCTTTCAAAGCACTTCATGATTACAGATGCGAGTGCTCCAGGGTGACATGAAGCCTTAGAGTTCTTTGAAACAGGAATGATGGTGGTCAGCGTAAGACGTGGGGATCACAGACTGGGACCAGGAGAGGCTGAAAATGACCATGAATTTGCCTGCCAGCTGTTCTGCGCATGGTCTGAGAACGAGCACTGGAATAACGTCAGGCCCAGCGGCCTTGAGAGTGTTGATCTGATTAAAGACCTTACTCGCGTAGGTACGAGATCAACCAGTCCTCTGGGTCAGTGGGGGCCCTCGCAGTGTTAGAAGTTTTGCATATAATGCATTGAGATGGTCTGGTAGAGAGGCATTGTTGGGCAGATCACGGCCGGGTCTTTCTTTGTAACGCGTAATGGACAACAGCCCCTGCCACATGTGGCAGGCGTCAGAGCCTGTGTAATATGATTCCACCTAATCCCTATATTGTCCTTTTGCGGGACTTCTTGTACTTGTTCCTGTCTTCAGCCATAGCCTAGGGGTTACCTGCGATAGCACTGTGTGCGGTAGCCCTGTCCTTTAGCTTAGCGCCAACTTCGGTGTTAATCCAGGGCTTTTGATCGGAGAAGCAGTGAACCTTCACTGTGGGGACAACGTCGCCGATGCATTTCGTAAGGAAGCCGGCGACGGAGGTGGTTAGCTCATTGATGTTATCGGCGGAGTCTCGGAACATATTACCATCATCACTAGCAAGGCAACAAGGAAAGCAGCCTCCGGGTGCAAGTTTTCCTGTTTGTTTATAGCCTCGTACAGTTTGTTAAGTTCCAGCTTCTTATTTTTCTTTTCCTGAGTTGTAATGTATACAGCAGTCACGATAACAGCTGACAACTTTCTCGGGGGTTAGAAGTGTCAGCATTTGTCCATCAGGCATTCCAAGAAGGGCGAGACTTCCACTACGCTAGAGTCAACACACCATTTCTTGTTGATGAAGAGGCAAACCCAATTTCGATCTTAATGTATCATACGGTATGGTTTCATGTTTTGTATGTTTTTAATGTTTTTACTTATTGTTATGTTACACTCAACAAGGCCTCTGGGGACAATAAAGGTCTACTGAACTAAATAGAATATAGCATAGTGACAAAGTTGTCCCCAGATGAGGGGTGGTGATGGTTGGTCGGTATAAGAGGGAACTCACTGTGATTCTCTCCTCCCAGTGTGTGTTCTTCTTTTCTACCTTCTCTTGGTAAAGGTCTAAGATTCTCTTCAGTGCATTCAGCTTGTTCTGGTAGTGAGATCGGATCTTCTGTATTGTCCTCTCCTACTAGCACAGATAAGTGTTGAATTCAACTTGTAGTGACACCTGATCAATGACACACACGCACGCACACACAGATCACCTGGTTCTCTCGTGATGCGATCTGAAAGTTTTCCTCTAGCTCTTGCACCATCTCCAGATGTCTACTTTTCATAGTCTGCATGTCCTCAGCTATCTGTTGCCACAAGAAATGATGCAATGGCGTCTTAATATTGACACAATAAATTCACAGTGACTGCTTAAAAAGATCATCAGTCAGTCAGCTGATAACATGCCATGACAGAGGTTAATGACTCATATACTATACACACACAGAATGCACAGCAGCGTGATAGCCTAACAATTAAATAGAGATAAAGACTGAAAAATCAAAGGCCTCTGGTCTTCTGATCCTGCACAGACACAAGCGCAGGCATGCGCACACACACACACACACACACACAGACACACACAATAAAGCCTATTCCAGGCAGAAGGAATGGCAGACATGTGAGTAAAGAGGAAAACACAACATGATCTCTAACAATGAGCTCACTGTGTGCTTCTTTTCACAACGATCAACATCGGGTTTGTCCCTTAGTCACACGTCTGACTATCTTAACCCATTCCTTCTCTGTACATTTCATAATGAGTACTATGTGACTTCACAGAAACTCTAAACGTACAGTCACTTCAGAAAGCATTCATAACCCTTGACTTATTCCACGTTTTGCTGTCTTACAGACTGAATTCAAAATGGCTTAAATATAGTTTTTTTTCTCTCACCCATCTGCACACAATACCCCATAATGAAAAAAATGTTTTTATACATTTTTGAAAATGTATTGAAAATGAAATACATAAATAACTAATTGACATAAGTATTCACACTCCTGAGTCAATACATGTTAGAATCACCTTTGGCAGCGATTACAGCTGTGAGTCTTTCTGGGTAAGTCTCTAAGAATTTTGCTCACACCGATTGTAGAATATTTGCAAAATAAAAAATTATTCAAGCTCTGTCAGGTTTGTTGTTGATCCTTGCTAGCCAGCCATTTTCAAGTCTTGTCATAGATGTTCAAGTAGATTTAAGTGAAGACTGTAACTAGGCCACCCAGGAACATTCAATGTCATCTTGGTAAGCAATTCCAGTGTATATTTGGCCTTGTGTTTTAGGTTATTGTCCTGCTGAGTGTCTGTTGGAAAGAAGACTGAACAAGGTTGTCCTCCAGGATTTTCCTTTCTTTTTATATCTATTTCTTTTAGATCCTTATCAATGACAAGCATACCCATAACATGATGCACCACCTCCATGCTTGAAAATATGAAGGATGGTACTCAGTACTCAGTGTACTGTAGTGCCTTGTTGCAAATATTTATTTATTTATTTATTTTCCATATAATTTTTTCTGTGCAAGCTTCCAGCTTTTCACTCTGTCATTAAGGTTAGTATTGTGGAGTAACTGCAATCTTCAGTTTTCTCTTATCACAGCCATTAAACTATGTAACTGTTTCAAAGTCACCATTGGCCTCATGGTGAAATCCCTGAGCAGTTTCCTTCCCCTCCAGTACCTAAGTTTGAGGTGACTGGGTGTATTGTTACACCATCCACAATGTCATTAATAACTTCACCGTGCTCAACGGGATATTCAAATGTTGCTTCTTTTTTTACCCATCTACCAGTAGGTGCCCTTCTTTGCGAGTCATTGGAAAACCTCCCTGGTCTTTGTGGTTGAATCTGTGTTTGAAATTCACTGCTCTACCGAGGGATCTTGCAGATAATTGATTGTATGTGTGAGGTACAGAGATGAAGTAGTCCTTCAAAAATCATGTTAAACACTATTATTGCACATTTTTACTCCTGAACTTATTTAGGCTTGCCATAACTAGAGGCAGGGGTTGAATTCTTATTGACTCAAGAAATGTCATCTTTTAAGTTTTCATTAATTTGTAAAAACATAATTCCCCTTCGACATTATGGGGTATTGTGTGTAGGCCAGTGACCCAAATTCTTAATTGAATCCATTTAAATTCAGGCTGGAACACAACAAAATGTGTAACATACTTTCTAAAGACACGGAATACTATGCTAAAATACTCTAAAATACTTTTCCCAGATCTTGTATGACTTATGGATGTGTACCTGCGTAATGTAGAGTTCAGCTGACTCGTAGGGGATGTAGAGCTTGACGTCCATGGCCCCCTCTACTTTCAACTCCTGGTGCTTCCCTCTCTCATTTGAGGGCAGAGATTCAGAGATGCCTACGGGAGGTAAGGATAACACACACAATCTAAAAAAAATTTGAATAATTGGTAAATAATGTATTGTTACATTTTGGAGTCACTTTTATTGTAACTAAGAATAGAAGACGTTTCTAAACATTTCCAGATGAATGTAGATGCTACCATGATTACGGATAAACCTGAATGAATCGTGAACAATGATTCGTGAAAAAGTTACACACAAATATCACACCCCAAGACATGCTAACCTCTCACCATTACATTGCTATTGCAATAACAATATATATTTTTCTCACTCATCATCATTCACGATCCATTCAGGATTATCTGTAACCGTGGTAGCATCTACATTTATTTAGAAGTGTTTAGAAACATATTCTATTCTTATTTACAACAAAAGTGACTC
Organism: Oncorhynchus keta; assembly: GCF_023373465.1. Lineage (NCBI taxonomy): Eukaryota > Metazoa > Chordata > Actinopteri > Salmoniformes > Salmonidae > Oncorhynchus > Oncorhynchus keta. Next base: position 9,114,219 of record NC_068445.1, on the reverse strand, counting down.
CAAGTGACACAATACATTATTTACCATTCATTTCTATTGGGCACAAAATAATTTGAAAAATAAACAAAAACAAACAGAAAATGCATCCAACAAATTTGTGGTGTCAGAAGCTTAATGTAATCATTGCGTGCTATGAATATGGGACCAAATACTTAACTTTCTGCTACTTTAATAAACATTCAAGTGAATTTGTCCCAATACTTTTGGTCCCTTAAAATGGAGGGACTACGTACAAAAAGTGCTGACATTTTAATCTGTTCCCCTGATATGGATGAAAATACCCTCAAATGTAAGCTCGCAGTCTGCACTTAAACCTTATAGTCATTGTATCATTTCAAACCCAAAGTGTTGGAGTACAGTGCCAAAACAACAATTTAATTAGATTTAGGTTCAAAGCTGGGTGGAAAAAAAGTCAAATATTCACGGAATTCCTTTAAGTTGATGACTTTTTGCAAATCCAATCAGTTTCCCAAATTGATTCGACATCATCATATTGATTTTTGTTGTTGAAATGATGTGGAAACAACGTTGATTTAACCAGTTTGTGCCCAGTGGGAACCCATTCTCTTCCTCTTCCTGACCCTAAGTCAAGCCTTTCCTAACCATTCTAGATAATGGCATAGTTTAAGTTCCACCCACACGCTCCCTAATTATCGTTGCACTGAATCGCCCAAACATACCAATCTCTCTCTTCTGTCCAATACTAACACGCTCCCTTTGCCACTCCCATATAGAGTGACTCCAATGGACATTTCCATTCAAGTCATATTCTGTGATGGATGAACCTGCTGCCATATTGAGTGTACCCATGCAAGGAAGGAAAAGCAGGAAGTTCAGCAGCAAATATTGTGCTTAACAATTAAACAATTTCTGTTTCAGTCATTTTATTTAGGCTGAGGCTTCGTGACCCGAAACGGCGTCCGATGTTTTCGGCAATCTGATTTATTTACCAACCACCCTGCTTGAACTATCTGCCATCCCGACAAAAATCTGAATCTCCCATCCTTCTCTCCTGTCTGTATACAGCACCTTGCTCCACGGACCCGCCTCCAGGCTCTTTTCTGTGGTCAGCTCCAATCCAGCGTCGAAATGCAGCCCACCTCTTCAACCACAATGCTTTGTGTTCAACCACCACTTAAAAAGTAAAAAATGGTTGCGGTTCAGATTGAGGTCATGGCTGAAGGTTAGAGATATATGGCCAAGATTTGTCTGTTGAGAACTGCAATTTTATCATTGTCGAACAAACATAGGGCCGAACTGATTTGTACTGTGCTGGCCTGGATATTTTTACGCACGCGCACACACACACACACACTACAGCATTGTTTTGAGTCAAGTTTATCTTTTATTCATTTAGTTTAAAACACGGTTTACATGTTTCTGATCAGACTGGTCTCATAGACTAGGTGTAACATATTACATGTAAATCAGAGACATTCAAATTAGTATGATATGTTACGTTTGGTATTGTTACATGAGATAGAAGGTTACTTAGGGCAAAAACTAAAGAAGGGTGGTTGGTCGGGGTGGATGTGTGTGCGTATAACATGGGGTGGATGGGTGGGCAGATAACGCAAACATCTAGCAGCCCAAAGGTTGTATGTTCGAATGTCATCACAAACAACTAACATTTTAGCTAATTCGCAGCTTTGTAACTACTTACTACTTTTTAGCTACTATGCAACTACTTAACATGTTGGCTAACCCTTCCCCAAATACTAACCCCAAATACTCCCCTTCTCCTAACTCTAACCCAAGCCTTAACCCTTTAACCTAACTCCTAGCCTTAACCCTTTAACCTAACTCCTAACCTTAACCCTAACCTTAAAGTTAGCGTTAGCAACCTAGCCACCTAGCTAACATTAGCCACAACAAATTGGAATTTGTAATACAATTGCAAATTCGTAACATATTGTACAAATTGCAATTTGTAACGTATTGTACGAAATGGATTATGGACATCCACAAATTAATACCATAAGATACTTTAAATACTTTAAATATCATACTAAATGGAGTGTCTCGGATTTACGTACAGAATAATATGAAATGCTCTGAGACCACGTTGCTCTCATAATAATAGTTTAACACTTTGTATAGTTACACAGATGCACTTATGTTTTGTTATTACGATGATCTACAGAACATATATTTTTAAAGGTGTATTCTACAGAACATATATGTTTAACGGTGTATGTTTTCCACAATATATTTTCTATTTCTATGCAGTATTTATGTAAAGGTTAGTTCGTTATTATCATGATTTAGGAAACGATATCAGCAACATGGCTAAAGAACCAGCAACACAGTTCATTGCTTGAGATGGTCGCCTTTGAATACTTTCTTCATTCTGTCTTTCATCCCCGCCCCTTCTCTCTTCCTGCCTCTTTTACACCGAAGAAGAATGGTTATGACCGGTAACTCTCTTCCCAGAAACACCTTTTTGTGGAGAGAAATTATGTTATGAATCAGGGTAAATAATTATTTCTCTGAAAGGTTAAGAGTCAGTATACAAGCTTGCTGCATTCTGTGATTAATCATAGTCCATTTGGCCTACATGTGTTAGGGCCTGTGTTTAGGTAGGATTCATGGTTATTGTTGGAGACTGTTGTTCAAGTTTATAGTTATTTAGGCTTTAGCGTTATAATGGATTTGGAACAATATTTACTCTCCTGACACAGTTATGGCTAAAGTTTTCCGGTTTATGGTGTCATGACAGGGTTTCTGCTTGTGCTGACCTGTGTCCAGCTCTTGGTCCAGGTGTGTGCTGTGTACTACCGGGCATGGCTGGTGGTGCTTGGCCTCCTCCCTCAGGTCAGGGACACTCCCAGGTAACTCCTCCAGAACTGACACTGCCAAGGGGGCGTTGTCCACCCGCGAGGACCTCACTGTCACCTCAGGATATGGCGACCGGGTGGTCGTCTCCCAAGCGCCTGAGCAAAATACAACACAGGATATACGTCACTATGAGAATAGAGACTGGAAGAAGAAGATATGTGAGGACAGAGAGATGCCTCATGACTGGGATAAAGCAGACAGAGAAGGTAATTGATTTAAACAGGACATCAGGACAGAAGACGGTGCAGCTGGCAGCTGGAGCACATCAGCCTGTCTGGCAGTGAGGACAGCCTACAGGTTTGCTAAACTAGAGAATAGGAATAGATGCACACGGGCTAACACACGCTTACAAGCACACGCACATGCACGCACACACACTACACACATAGGCTCTCAATGGCTCTGGTCCAAACATAGGAATGCCACTGACGGACAGATTCAATGTCAGTAAGGCAAAGGAGTTGATTGTGAACTACAGGAAATGGATGGGGATGTAGTGAAGCGGGTCGAGAGCTTCAAGTTCCTCTGTGTCCATATCACAAAGGACCATGGTCCAAACACACCAACACAGTCATGAAGTGGGCACGACAATGCCTCTTTCCCCTCAGGAGGCTGAAAAGATTTTGCATTGGCCCTCAGTTCCTCAAAAGTTTGACACGTGCACCATCGAGAGCATCTTGACTGGCTGCATCACTGCTTGGTATGGAAACTACTTGGCATCCGACCGCGAGGCACTAGAGAGGGTAGTGCCTACGGCCCAATACATCACTGCGGGCCCGGCTCCCGGCAAGACTGCAGTCGCTAATCAAATGGCTAAATGGACTACCTGTAGTGACACTTTTTTTGCACTAACTCTCTTGGACAGATTCTTTTCACACAGACTGGACTCTACGCACACACTCACACATACAGTGGAGCAAAAAAGTGTTTAGTCAGACACCAATTGTGCAAGTTCTCCTACTCCTACTTTTCATCATAGGTACACTTCAACTATGACAGACAAAATGAGAAAAGAAATCCAGAAAATCACATTGTAGGATTTTTAATGAATTAATTAGCAAATTATGGTGGAAAATAAGTATTTGGTCACCTACAAACAAGCAACATTTCTGACTCTCACAGACCTGTAACTTCTTCTTTAAGAGGCTCCTCTGTCCTCCACTCGTTACCTGTATTAATGGCACCTGTTTGAACTTGTTATCAGTATAAAAGACACCTGTCCACAACCTCAAACAGTCACACTCCAAACTCCACTATGGCCAAGACCAAAGAGTTGTCAAAGGACACCAGAAACAAAATTGTAGACCTCCACCAGGCTGGGAAGACTGAATCTGCAATAGGTAAGCAGCTTGGTTTGAAGAAATCAACTGTGGGAGCAATTATTAGGAAATGGAAGACATACAAGACCACTGATAATCTCCCTCGATCTGGGGCTCCATGCAAGATCTCACCCCGTGGGGTCAAAATGATCACAAGAACGGTGAGCAAAAATCCCAGAACCACACGGGGGGTCCTAGTGAATGACCTGCAGAGAGCTGGGACCAAAGTAACAAAGCCTACCAACAGTAACACACTACGCCGCCAGGGACTCAAATCCTGCAGTTTCAGACGTGTCCCCCTGCTTAAGCCAGTACATGTCCAGGCCCGTCTGAAGTTTGCTAGAGAGCATTTGGACGATCCAGAAGAATATTGGGAGAATGTCATATGGTCAGATGAAACCAAAATAGAACTTTGTGGTAAAAACTCAACTCGTCGTGTTTGGAGGACAAAGAATGCTGAGTTGCATCCAAAGAACACCATACCTACTGTGAAGCATGGGGGTGGAAACATCATGCTTTGGGGCTGTTTTTCTGCAAAGGCACCAGGACGACTGATCCGTGTAAAGGAAAGAATGAATGGGGCCATGTATCGGGAGATTTTGAGTGAAAACCTCCTTCCATCAGCAAGAGCATTGAAGATGAAACGTTACTGGATCTTTCAGCATGACAATGATCCCAAACACACCGCCCGGGCAACGAAGGAGTGGCTTCGTAAGAAGCATTTCGAGGTCCTGGAGTGGCCTAGCCAGTCTCCAGATCTCAACCCCATAGAAAATCTTTGGAGGCAGTTGAAAGTCTATGTTGCCCAGCAACAGCCCCAAAACACCACTGCTCTATAGGAGATTTGCATGGAGGAATGGGCCAAAATACCAGCAACAGTGTGTGAAAACCTTGTGAAGACTTACAGAAAATGTTTGACCTCTGTCATTGCCAACAAAAGGTACAACAAAGTATTGCGATAAAGTTTTGTTATTGACCAAATACTTATTTTACACCATAATTTGCAAATAAATTCATAAAAAATCCTACAATGTGATTTTCTGGATGTTTTTTCTCATTTTGTCTGTCATAGTTGAAGTGTACCTGTGATGAAAATTACAGGCCTCTCTCATCTTTTTAAGTGGGAGAACTTGCACAATTGGTGGCTGACCAAATACTTTTTTGCCCCACCTGTACTTACACCCCAACACAGACATTTTTTATTGCAACAATAATAAAGAATATTACACATCAATACAAGGACATTCCTGTGAATACAATGAAAAAAATTAAATAATAGAACCCCGGGCGATTCAGGACATGAATATGTGACAAGGCAATGAGACATTAACAGACATTCAGAGACATGACTTCTAATAATTTTTCCAACTTTTTAAGTTTCACAAGTTTGAGGGATTTATACAGTTGTAACAGTTCAATGAAAAAAAACTACAAAATAAGGAATTTTTCCACACCATTCACATTTGTGAATATAATATTTGGCCAAGAGAATAATAATGTTAATGAAATAGTTATGATTGGAATTACAAGGATAAGCATAATGCCATTTAACATCATCAAAGGTAACCATAGGCAGTTCTAGAGATTTTATACACAGCCATCCATGAATTTCAATCCATAATCCACGAGAATGGCGGCATGAAGAAAAAAAAAGCTCTATTGATTCGGAATCGGGGGAGAAAAAAACACGAGGAATTTTGTCAAAATTGAATCTTTCGTGCAAGAAGTCATTAACAGGGTAGATCAAATAACATATTTTAAAACGAGTTTCTTTACCTTTTGGGATAACTAGACAAGTAAGATAAAATGTAGTTTCTTTTGACCATAGCATGGGTTGGTCACTTCCATAGCAATATATTGAATTATAATCACACAAAATGACTTCATTAACTGCCAATCGTGTCCACTTATTGTTGTATTTTTTTTATCCAAAAGCTTCAAGTCATTATTTTGTCAACTTGGAAAAGAGAGAACAACCTCATAATATAACAAAGTGTTATTAATAAGTTAAAATAAAGAATGTGGAATTGCATTGCAAATCTTCATATATTCTCTGAGTAATATTAACCTGAAATTTACTAATGAACTCATCAAACGGCAAAAACTCCTCAGTGTCATCTACCAAATCAAATACAAAATGAATACCCTTGTTAAACCAAAGGTCTTTGAAAGTGGGTTTCCTATTCATTAAGGATCGGTGTCCCGCTAGCGGGACGACTTCCATTGAAACTGGAGGGTGCGCAATTCAAATAAATAATCATAAATATTATGGAATTTAAACATTTAGGTACATATAAGCGCCTTATATCAGCTGAAGGTTTAAATTCTTGTAAATCTAACTGCACTGTCTGATTTACAGTAGCTATTACAGCAAAAACATGCCCTGCGATTGTTTGAGGACGGTGCCCCACATCAAAATATTTTCCCATCGGCACAGGTTTCATACATTCACATATACAGATTAAATATCCACTTACTTAATAAATATTCGCTTAAATCTTCGGAAAGAAATATGTTCAATAGGAAACCGATTTTACCAGGTGCGTAATGTCTTCATGGCGCACGCAAACACAAATTTACAAGACTTTGTCCTTTTACTAAAACTGTTATTTCTTATTAGTTTTTGAAGTTACACGCCTGAAACCTTGAACATAGACTGCTGACACCCTGTGGAAGCCGTAGGAATTGCATCCAGGGAGCTAATTTCCAAATGACTTTTCTCTTGCATTTCTAAGAGGATGGTCTCTCTCTCAAAAAAAATCTGGTTGGTTTATCTTTGGATTTCCTCCTTCCATATCTATTGTGTTATATTATCCTACCTTATTTTAACATTTCTACAAATGGCAAAGTGTTTTCTTTCCAATTGTACCAATTATATGCATATCATGGCTTCAAGGCCTGAGCAACAGGTAGTTTACTTTGGCACGTCAATCAGGCAGGAAGTGGAGAAAAAAAGGGGGCCTAGCCCTAAGAAGTTTTAATATCTCTATTATTCCAAATCAATGTTTTGTTGGGGGAAAAATTGTGCTTGAATATTATTTTCCAGAAAAATAACATTTGCTGTTGAAACCTAGGCAATTTCACAGGTACCCAACACAGACCTAAACACACACACACATACACCTCATAAGCCCACATACAAATAACATGCACACAAAAAAATGTACTCTTCACTTTAACTTTAACTGCATTGTTGGAAAAGGACCCGTAAGTAATTTTTTCACTGTTAATCTAGACCTTGTTGTCTACGAAGCATGTGACAAATACAATATGATTTGATTGCTCTGCTGCCTGTAAATGGACCCAACCAAGCAGCTGAAATATTTAAACCTCTTCTGTCTTCACATGTCTACACCCAACACATTCCTCTGAGAAGAACCGAGGAGCTTCCCAGACACACACAAACCAGCACCTCACAGTCTGGGTCATACCTAGAATCCTCCCTCATGACCTCACTATCTCCAAACGGGAACAATAAAGTTATTCTATTCTATTAAGGTATTAACGTACCTCCTATGGGAGAAATGTTGTGAATACTCTATTACTTTGACATTGAACGCTGAAAGATTTATATAGGCATACATCTTTTTCTGTTGTTAATCTTAGCTGTATGCTATGCCCTGAGAAAGCACAAAACACCTTATGTTGACTTCAAGTTTGCCTATCTGGGATACGGTTCTTGGAAACTCCAACATAAGGGACCATATAAGGACATATGGCTCGTTGCCAGCTGTAGGTTATCTGGCAAAGACAGACACTGAGGATGGCTATAAATGACAGAGTCTGAATGTGTTCGGGGGCTCTTAGCTGTGCACCCGTTTGGGTCTCCGCTAACCAGCTCAATTTTTGCAAATCTTACTAATAAATAACTTTGTTGTTTGAGGAAACTTGCAGCCTCTCTTGCTTTCCCTTTAATGTGTAGAATTTACACGACACTCCTCACCAAGGATCCAAACAACTACAAATTACAAGAAGGATCCGCACTATACTTATGACTAGTGAGAACCTCCTCTATATTTTTATTTTATTTTATTTCACATTTATTTAACCAGGTAGGCCAGTTGAGAACAAGTTGTTATTTACAACTGCGACCTGGCCAAGATAAAGCAAAGCAGCGGGACAAAAACAACAACACAGAGTTACACATAAACAAACGTACAGTCAATAACACAATAGAAACGAAAAATAGACAAATCTATGTACAGTGTGCAAATGTAGAAGAGTAGGGAGGTACGGAATAAATAGGCCATAGAGGAGAAATAATTACAATTTAGCATTAATACTGGAGTGATGTATGTGCAGATGATGATTTGCAAGTAGAGTTACCAGGGTGACAGCATCTAGTTGTATGTGCGTGCTTGCATGCGTTGTTCGTGCATGCGTGCGTGCACCAGTGTTTGGGAGTTGGTGCCATACTCACGTTGTTTTGATGAAGGGGCAACAGAGCAGTGCCTCCCTACTGTCTTCCCCAGAAACGAAAGAGACAGGGACACATTCTCAGTTCCCGAGGAACTCACGTACATGATGTCTGAGATGAGTGTTTGTGTTTGTGCATGTATGACTGCTTGGACCGGGTCATAAAGCTGCAAAACAGGGATACATGTAGAGTCGTGACAAGAGTAGAGTAGTGACAAAACCACAGAACTCTTAAATAAAGACTTTCTCATTTGATGGCACATGAGACACTCATGCCTTAATAACCATTGCAGCTGTCCATGTGTGTGTGTGTGTGTGTGTGTGTGTGTGTGTGTGTGTGTGTGTGTGTGTGTGTGTGTGTGTGTGTGTGTGTGTGTGTGTGTGTGTGTGTGTGTGTGTGTGTGTGTGTGTGTGTGTGTGTGTGTGTGCTTTGCAAAACAGGATTTCACACTAACTGTTTGTCTATGCAGAAAAACGGAAATAGCATCTCATCTTTATCAAACAAAGAGCATTCTGGAAGGTGCACGTCTATCTCACCAGCTATCCTAAGCTACTTTCCACAGAGGTTGGTCTAGACCTTGAACTGATTCACTTTGTAACACTATGAATTGAACATTTTCAAACATTATTATCAATAACCTACACACAGCAACCGGTTTGATCTGAACTTGCACTCTCACTCAACTACAGGATGAGATTCGTTCACACGTGTAGCTTATCAATGACATGTGCCCCCCACCCCAAACAAAGAACAATCAAATCAAATATTGGATTGATTATAAATGAGCACCTTTTTTCAGATCCGATCCCTGCTGTGGCAAAGCGATGTCGGAGACCTGCTGCTGTCCAGGTACGGATAGGGAATAGCTGGATTGCTGCTTGCTTTTCAGGGTAACCAAACTCTCAACACTCTTTAAATATTAAACTTCAGAGATGGGGTTTCGCCACTTGGGTATTAGTTTGCCCTGTTCGCTGTGGAGGAAGAGCTCCAAACACTCATCGGGTTTCCAGTGTGTGAGATAGAGATTGCAACTAGATGCTGTCTCTCTAGTCCATGAGACCCCATACATCACCACCATTGTCTAGATTGGATCAGGGCTTGTATTCACAAGTGCCTCAGAGTAGTGAGTTCTGATCTAGGATCAGGTCCCCCATGTCCATCTATTCTCATTCAGTGTACTCTAAAAGGCTAAACTGATCCTAGAGCTTACTCAGTCTGAGATGCTTTATGAACACGGGCCAAGGTCTATGATCAGCGTTGTCCAATGTGACCCTTCTCTTCTCAGGTGGAGGTGAGGGTGTATTGTACAGTAGGTCACCCGTATTCAAGGGTGCATGAGAAAGGTAGTGGTGGGATAATTGGGGGACCTTACACAGAGTGATCGTAGTAACTGCTGTGCAGTATGTTCAGCTAGCCTGGATGCCATTTGGTTTCTGCTTTAGCCAGCTTTGTCGTTGTTGTTGTGGTGGTCGTCATGCCAAACAACAACAGAATATATCCAGAGCAGAAACAAACAGAGTGAAACCAGACTAACAGGAAAGTTAGATGATCGGTAGTGAATCACTTTAAAGCCATCATCTGTAAGATTTCAGTTAATCAAGTGTACATGCTATACCTAGGGCCCAGAGTGTTTCTGGTCAGGTCACATGGTCAGGAAACATTTATGAAACCACCCATGCTCCGACTAATCTGAATTAGAAGGCACAAAGGGTAAGCTCGCACCAGCAAAGCATGTGTTATAACCCGTACATCCATCTTGAGGCCTTTTAATGAACATCCTGACTCAGCAGGAAACGACCAATAGCATGCTTCCGCTTCCACAACCCAGATTGCCCATAGGACATCCATAGCCTGGCATACAGACAGACCTGTCAGTAAGTCACTCACAGTTGACATTCCATGCATATGCCAGGGTCATGCAGGTAAGGGTGGCACAATACTCTCCAGGGGCCGGGCGAGTTACAGCTAAAGAGGTCACAACTGAGGGGCGTGGCGTTTGGCCATCATCAGCCTGGCTGCCTCTGCAATCTTAGTTTTATCCTCTTTGATTTTTTAACTGCCTGTGAAAATTATTTCACTTTATCTCTGATGCATTCTTGTTACTCAGTAGGCTGGAGTAGATCAGTGGGCGGTGTCTGAAGGTTGCCGGCTAGAGTCATGGATGATGGACAGCCAAACAGGGGATTCGATTAAGCTGCCCTGCGTTGCACTAGGCTATGGCCCGTCACGTGACCGGGTGAAGCCAGTGGGATGCGCACCCTGCTCAAAGCGAACAGTAATCTGCACCAGGTGGTCATAGTGTGAACAATGATGCATCATACATGCATATGTTAGAATTTTCAAACTAGTTTTCATTGGGAAGACAGATAAAGCGTTTGTATCAAAATCAATCACTTTTGCATGTGAAAACAAAGAATCCTACTCTTTACTCCACGTGCTTAACCCACATCACCCACCAGAAAAATGACCGGGGTCACCTTAATAGCCGTTTGAATAGCAACATGTTCAATCTGTACTGCTCTCCTTTTCTCCTGACTGCTTGTGCTGCCATAGAAATATAATTAATAGAACATGGATCCCCATTCAAGTTAATGATGGCATAATGGGAGGACTGGCGGCCATTGTGAGTGTACCCATAGGAGCAAAGCAGGAACTAAAATATGTGCTGTGATTTGTTGATTCAGCTCAAATGACATTACAAAAAATACATTCCATTGCATGAGCCCCGTAAGTTAACATCATTTGAATTCTCATTCTACATTACCATGGAAATTATTACATCACAATACCAGTGGCGAGTTCAACAAGCTTCTTCGGTCTGCAGCGGACATGTTGCCAGAGTAACAATTTCAGCTGAACTATTTGAATGAACATTGGTGAATCGTCAAACAGCTACTTTTGTAAGGATTACGGTGGCTTTTTAGCGACAATATTCGAACTGAAAATGACTTAGCAATTCCTACTAAATATAGTAGAAATTCTACATGGCCACTTGATTATTTTTAGCGGCAGTTTAGACCCGAAACAGACATGTACGTTCACCCCACACTATCTTCTCAAACTGTTAGCTAACGTTAGTGAACGGTCGCAGCAAACATAAAACAAATGGAAAAATGTTAGCTAACATTAGCCAACGTTTGCTAACTATTGCCCATGTTGAACGTGTGGTGGAAATTCTACCATTAACTAATAATGAGGAGAGGCAAAATCAATAATCAATCAAGGTGTCATTTAAAAAAAAATGGTATTATAAGAAGGAGGCGTGTCGCCCCACTCCCGCAGGTGAGATAGAGTGAGAGCCTCCAGCTCAGATAGCTGTCTCCAGCTTCAGCGATTTTTGCAATTCGTTCCAGTCACTGGCAGCGGAGAACTGGAAGGAAAGGCGGCCAAAGGAGGTGTTGGCTTTGGGGATGACCAGTTAGATATTCCTGCTGGAGCGCGTGCTACTTGTGGGTGTTGTTATCGTGACCAGTAAACTGAGAAAAGGCTGAGCGGTATCCGTAATTGAAAATAAAAATGGAAAGAAATAATTTGTTCTTAACTGACTTGCCTAGTTGAATAAAGGTAAATAAAATGAAAAAAATATATTTTTGGCCTTCCTGTGACATCGGGGGTTGTAGGTGTCCTGGAGGGCAGGTAGTTTACCTATTGGGGCATTAAGCAAATTGGAATGGGTCTAGGGTATCAGGTAGGGTGGAGGTGATTTGCTCCTTGACTAGTCTCTCAAAGCACTTCATGATGATAGAAGTGAGTGCAATGGTCATTTAGTTCAGTTACCTTAGCTTTCCTGGGAACAGGAACAATGGTGGCCATCTTGAAGCATGTGGGGACAACAGACTTGGATAAGGATTTATTGAATATATCAGTAAACATACCAGCCAGCTGGTCTGAGCATGCTCTGAGGACGCGGCTAGGGATGCCGTCTGGGCCGGTAGCCCAGGTAGCCCTGCGAGGGTTAACACGTTTAAATGTTTTACTCACGTTGGCCACAGAGAAGGAGAGCCCACAGGCTTTGGTACCGGGCCGTGTCAATGGCACTATTTTGTCATCAAAGCGAGCAAAGAAATTGTTTAATTTGTCTGGGAGCAAGACGTTGATGTCCGCGACTGGGCTGGTTTTCATTTTGTAATCCGTGATTGACTGTAGACAATGCCACAAACGTCTCGTGTTTGAGCCGTTGAATTGCGACTCTACTTTGTCTCTATACTGATGCTTTGCTTGTTTGATTGCCTTGCGGAGGGAATAGCTGCACTGTTTGTATTTGGTCATGTTTCCAGTCACCTTGCCATGATTGAAAGCGGTGGTTCACGCTTTCAGTTTTGTGTGAATGCTGCCATCAATCCATGGTTTCTGGTTAGAAAATGTTTTAATAGTCACAGTGGGTACGACATCTCCGATGCACTTGCTAATAAACTCGCTCACCGAGTCAGCGTATACATCAATGTTGTTGTCTGAGGCTATCCGGAACATATCCCAGTCCATGTGATTGAAACAATCCTGAAGCGTGGAATCCGATTGGTCGACCAGTGTTGGAAAAATCTTAGCATGGGCGTTTCCTGTTTTAGTTTCTGTCTATAGGCTGGGAGCAACAAAATGGAGTCACGGTCAGATTTGCCGAAGGCAGGGCGGGGGAGGGCTTTGTATGCATCGCGGAAGTTAGAGTAGCAATGATCCAGAATGCTAGCAGCCCGTGTCACGCATTCGATATACTGATAGAATTTAGGAAGTCTCGTTCTCGGATTAGCTCTGTTAAAATCCCTGCCTACAATAAATGCAGCCTCAGGATGTATGGTTTCCAGTTTACATAGAGTCCAGTGAAATGCTTTCAGGGCTGACGAGGTATCTGCTTGGGGGGATATACACGGCTGTTACTATAATCGAAGATAATTCTCTTGGAAGATATTGCGGTCGGCATCTAGGTCAGGTGAAAAAACAACTTAAGTTCCTGTATGTTGTTGTGATTACACCATGAGTCGTTAATCATAAGGCATACACCCCCGCCCTTCTTCTTACGAGAGAGATGTTTATTTCTGTTGGCGCGATGCATGAAGAAACCGGGTGGCTGTATCGACTTTGACAACGTTTCCCAAGTGAGCCATGTTACCGTGAAACAGAAAATGTTGCAATCTCTGATGTCTCTCTGGAAGGCAACTCAAGCTCTGATTTCGTCCACATTGTTATCTAGAGATCGGACATTGGAGAGTAATATGCTATATGTGGATGGTGTGCTCGCCTTCTGAGTCTGACCAGTAGGCCGCTCTGTCTGTCTCTCCTGTGGCAACTGTGTTGTTTTGGGTCGGCCTCTGGGATAAGATCCCATGTCCAGGGTGGAGGTCCGAACAAAGGATCCACTTCGGGAAAGACGTATTCCTGGTCGTAATGTTGGTAAGTTGTCATCGCTTTTATATCCAACAGTTCTTCCCGGCTGTATGTAATAACCCTTGAGATTTCCTGGGCAAACAATGTAAGAAATAATACATAAAATAATGCATGAAAAAAAATAATAACTGCATATTTCCTAAGGACCTGAAGCGTGGAGACCATCTCTGTCAGTGCCATCTTGTGAACATCAGTCATGACATCATGACCTCACTATCTCCAAAAAGAAATTTCCTTGCGTGGAAAAAGAAAGTTATTCTAGTCTATTACGATATTAACGTACCTCCTATGGGAGAAATATTGTGCATACTCAATTACTTTGACATAGCATGCTTAAAGATTTATATGAGAATAAATCTGATTCTGTTGTTAATCTTAGCTGTGAGATAGCGGGGGACGACTGGTTTCTGCAGACTTGTCTGACCCGTTTCAAGTGTTCCTATCTGGGATACGGTTCCTGTTTTCTCAAGGTATGAGATGACTATGACATGCTTAGCGAAACTCTAACATAAGTGACCATATAAGGACATATGTATCTTTGCCAGCTGTAGGTTATCTGGCAAAGACAGACACTGAGGATGGCTATAAATGACAGAGTCTGAATGTGTTCGTTCGGGGGCTCTTAGCTGTGCAACATTTTGGGTCTCCGCTAACCAGCTCCATTTTCGCAAATCTTACTAATAAAGAACTTTGTTGTTTGAGGAAACTTGCAGTCTCTCTTGCTTTCACTTTAATGTGTAGAATTTCCACGACACTCCTCACCAAGGATCCAAACAACTACAAATTACAAGAAGGATCATCACTATACTTATGACTAGTTACTGTAGAACCCCCTTTATATGTGGGTGCTTGCATGCGTTGTTCGGTGGGGCGTGGTGGCCCTGCACTAGGCTACTGCAGTTACAAAAGTGAGGATGCAGTAATAATACAATGTTAATTGAGTTTTTGCTTATGGGCATGGGGTGGTGTGCCCCATATTCTGTCCAATGCCATTTTTTGAAAATATCTCTTTCCGTTAAAGGGGCAATCTAAAAAGATTTGAATCTGGGATTTAAACAACAATAAAACTGGCACCCCGCCACTTCTTTGGGAAACGGCTGAAGGATGGGGCTGGATAAATGTATCCACTTTCAAATTCATAGACAGAGCTATGAATGCAAGACCTGACCATCCATGAAATCAAAATGATAGTTTAACCATGCTCTAAAGCTTTACAGTGTTTGTTGAAAGGCAGGACAGTTGAACTAAGCTCATGAAGTATTTCTAGGTTATATTCTTCAAGTAACAATGGCTACATTTCTGAAAGAGAGTGACCTGGCTCTACGTATTTTACTGGTTTTATGACCAACCGACATCGCCCCCGGTTAGAGGGGAATAAAGCAGCCCAAGAGTTAACACACAGGAACGTTATTTAAATGTCTGAAGTAAACCTGACACCATCCCTACTGTGAAGCATGGTGGTGGCAGCATCATGCTGTGGGGATGTTTTTTAGCGGCAGGGACTAGGAGACTAGTCAGGATCGAGGGAAAGATGAACAGAGCAAAGTACAGAGAGATCCTTGATGAAAACCTGCTCTAGAGCGAGGGCGATGGTTCACCTTCCAACAGGGCAATGGCACACAGCCAAGACAACGCTGGAGTGGCTTCGGGACAAGTCTCTGAATGTCCTTGAGTGACCCAGCCAGAGCCTAGACTTGAACCCGATCTAACATCTCTGAAGAGACCTGAAAATAGCTATGCAGCGACACTCCCCATTCAACCTGACAGAGCTTGGATCTGCAGAGAAAAATGGGAGAAAATCCCCAAATACAGGTGTGCCAAGCTTGTAGCGTCATACTGAAGAAGACTCGAGGCTGTAAACGCTGCCAAAGGTGCTTAAACAAAGTACTGAGTAAAGGGTCTGAATACTAATGAATGTAAATGTGATATTTCTTTTTTTTTATACATTTACTAAAATGTCTAAAAACCTGTTTTTGCTTTGTCATTGCAGTATAACTGCAGCTCAACTGCAGTACGCTGCAGTTAACCTGCAATTCATGTTTCCAACACTTCACAGTCAATTGCAGTTACTGCACTTTACTGCAGTTTCAACACTGCTTGGCTTTCATAGCATTGCATTGCAGAGGCAGTTGCAGTGTGTTCTGTGTGGTGCATACGGGGTAGGCTGTGCCTGTAGGCTAGTCTACATGATGAGCTTATTATTGATAAGAGCGAGAATATTTGTATTTGTCAAATGGCAGTCAAGCATCGATCATCATGTCACCAGAATAAGACCCTTGGTATTTATTAGAAACGAGCATCAAGATCACCATGCACTTTCACCACCCTGGGTGCCAATCAAATGGCAAGTGCCAATCAAATGGTAGCATAGAGCAAGTGTGGGATGCACGGTTGCTAGGTGGGATTTATTGTGTAGCTATATAATACATGAGCGCAACTTCACAATGCCCCTGCAAACTCAGTCTGAAGAAGTTTCCCAGTCCCTTCATTGAACCTACTCCTGGAAATTGAGCACCGGGGGAACCTAGGTAACAGTCATTTGTTAATTTCTCTATTTTTCGGGAGTTTGAACCTTGTTAAAACTGGGAAACTAAACTTCCCACTGTATGAATAGCCTACATTCTGAAATACAGCCCAGTTACCAAGGAACTTTAGCATATGTGTGTGTGTGACTGGGCGTAGTAGTGACATTTCATTATTATTTTGATTAATTATTTTATGTAGCTGATCCTGTCATGCCTTGAGAACCATTGTGAACTAGTTGAGCAAAAGTGATGAAACGGTTCAAGTTAAATAAATAAATAATCTGTGCAGCATCATAAACAGGAATCATATCCCCTTGTTCTAGACATGTTTAATTTTACTCTATGTCATGATGATTATCCTGTGTAAGTGGCAGTGATAGGAAAATAACAAAATGTTTGAACCACATTGAATGAGGTTGTGTTGGGGGTGAGTCTACTAAAATGTCATTTGACCAAATATGGTGCCCTGGTCTTGTACTGTAGCATTTTCTGGAAACAAAGAAAGAGTCTTTCACCCCTCCATTTAACACTCAGAAATGCAAAATAATGTTCAATAAAAATAATTAATACTGTGGTTTTAGAATCACCCTGACCTTTTATTCAGACCCGTGCCACCATGTCCTTCAAATTCATTCACCTATCTGACATTAGAGTGGAACAGCCAAATTACAATAGTGCATCTAAATCTTTTAAATGCTATAATGAAGGATTACTTTTCCTATGCTCCCATTCCCAAAAGAGGTGGGGTTTCAGGTGTTTAGTAACAATGAAGGTCTGTTCCTGATTGACATTTGTACAATCTCCAGGTCGTGAGGAGTTTGTTCCACCATTGGGGGCCAGAGCATACGACAGTTTTGACTGGGCTGATAACGCGAACTGTAGCTTCCTCAGTGGTGAAATAGATAGAACGTTTAGAAAACGGATGTCATTTTCAGTTTATAACCTTGTTTGGAATTATGGGCCTGATGGCAGTACTCCTGGAGGTAAATACTGTTACCTTTGGCTTTTAAGACTGGTCTCAATCTACTTCATGCATAATTAATGAACTTACAAATCATTAATGAATTAGAATGATTGCAAATTTGGTTTTGGCTACAAAACATACAGGAATTTAGAAATTCCACTAACACTGGGCCAGCCCGATGACTCGGTAGGGTTCTGTTCCACTTTCTAGAGGGAACGCCTCAAATCTGCTCTTTTTTCCCATCTTGTGGTATTTCATGGGCTCCCGAGTAGTGCAGAGGTCTAAGGCACTGCATCTCAGTGCTAGAGGCGTCACTACAGACACCTTTGTTAGAATCCAGGCTGTATCAGAAATGGCCGTGATTGGGAGTCCCATAGGGCAGGGCACAATTGGCCCAGCGACGTCCGGGTTTGGCTGGTGTAGGCCGTAATCGTAAATAAGAATTTGTTCTTAACTGACTTGCCTAGTTAAATAAAGGTTAAATACAAAATGTAAAAAAAATATTGAAATGTGTGTAAAAACTTACCAGGTGGTGTTTGTACATTCGTAGCCGGATAAACAGGACGGGGAGGGAGGACAGAGAAGAGTGATGGCTGTTGAGGATAAAGAAAGAGTCTGAGATACAAAATAATGGTAGTCTTGTGACTCATAGAAGGAATTCAGGAGTAGGAGCCCTTCCCTTCAGAAACGGTTGAAACCTGCTCTTTCCTCCTGTTATCATATTCTTTGTATGTGCTGTTCCTTCCTTTGCTTCTATACTATTGTTCTGGATTTTGTGAAGGTATATTCATTAATTAACTGCATGGCAGCTAAGTGTTCTCTCTCTCTCTCTCTGTCTCTTCCTCAGACCTTACCCAGTCAGGGGACTGTGACTCCTGACCCCGATTTCAATGTCGATAGGGATGTACTCATCTTGGATAAGGCCATCAAGGCCAAGGGTGAGATTGACATACACACACATGCATGTACTCAACAAAGTACATGTGTGTGATACATAGCTACGGGTGAAAGTAGACAGGAGGTTCCCGTACCAGGAAACTTTTTTTCTTAAATTGAAAGTATTTTAAAGTATTAATTCTATGGAGTCTCACTGGAGTATAATATAATATGTACAAAAATGTGTAATTCGATTATTTAATTTTCATGTTAGAGAGGAGCAGTATACCCTGTCGCAAACATCCACCCATAATTCATCACTGTTAGTCAGACAAAGGTCCTTTCCCAGATTATTTTCAAAGGATTAAAGGAGGAGCCCACATTCTCAGATAAGAGCCTATAGATATGGGAGATTTAGCCTTTGATGGACTGTGCTGTTGCAAGAAGGATCTCAGCTTCATTGAGCTGAACTATAAACCTCCCCTTGGAAGTGAATGAGGAAATTACGTGTCTAATTTGAATATGCAATTGATCTTGTCACATTGAATTCACTGCAGAGCCTCTTGAAAGGATTTGAGTGTAGTTGTGTTCTGATGAAACAGGTTTGAAAAGGACCCGATTCCTACATGAACGTTGACATCACTCAGGGCTTTTGGCAAGTCTGGGTTGCGTACTACAGTGGCTTGCGAAAGTATTCACCCCACTTGGCATTTTTGCTATTTTGTTGCCTTACAACCTGGAATTAAAATTAATTTGGGGGGGGGTGTCATTTGATTTACACAACATGCCTACCACTTTGATGATGCAAAATAAAATATTGTGAAACTAACAAGAAATAACACCAAAAAAAAAACAGAAAACTTGAGCGTGCATAACTATTCACCCCCAAAGTCAATACTTTGTAGAGACACCTTTTGTAGCAATTACAGCTGCAAGTCTCTTGGGGTTTGTCTCTATAAGCTTGGCACCTCTAGCCACTGGGATTTATGCCCGTTATTCAAGGCAAAACTGCTCCAGCTCCATCATTTTGGATGGGTTCCGCTGGTGTACAGCAATCCTTAAGTCATACCACAGATTCTCAATTGGATTGAGGTCTGGGCTTTGACTGGGCCATTCCAAGACATTTAAATGTTTCCCCTTAAACCACTCGACTTTTTCGATACTAGTTTGGTACTAGAATGTTTGTTTCTTTCAGTACTGTCAAATGTGTCTCACGTTATATACAGATTGTCCATCTTGTAATTTGTCTGAAACTTCTCAAGGGGGCAGTAGCTAACCAGGCTACTTGCGCATGCAGCTGACAGAGTGTGAGCCACTTTTGAGAAGAAAACAAGGGGGAAAGAGAAAATGCTGACAGCATGGCTACTTATAACAGAAACATCATACCTCCACGCCTGCAGTTTGTTGACAAAACTGTCTGCAGAAGCAAACTATTGGAAGACTTTGCTTATAGAGCAGATGAGGGCCAGCCTACTGAAACAACTAAGAAAAAGGTCTTACAAAGCATTGCAGTGCAAGGGAGGTTTAGTTCCAAAACATTAAAAAAACTATATTAAACATGACTTTTACATTCTAACGTTAGTCTACTAGCAACTAAATTGGAATCATTTGAGTAACAATAACATGAACATATATTCAGCATGGCATTCATGTGAGCATTGTAATATATGATTACAACCCAAAAGTAATGTGAAACGCACTCATATTGACAGCAATATATTTAGACTACTACAGCCAGCAACCCTGGGCGGAGTATTGCACCATGGGAAGTGAAATGCACTCTGGGAATCGTAGTTTGCTGTGTAAAATTCATTATATTTCTGTGGTGTGTAATAGACTATTGCAATATAGAAGCTTTCGAAATGAGCTTCGGTGTTTTTTATGTCTATTTTTAAACTAAACTATTAGTTTAATACATTAATTGATTATGCTATAATGAATCATATGTCTCACGAATGTCATTTGACCCAATATTATGGGCCTAGATGAGCAAATTAACACTGTGTATCAAAAAATAAAGACCAGATATTCTTCTGTTATTTACTTTAATAAGACATTGCATACAGAAGATATTCCATCTGTTATTTTAGTTTTACCATTTATTATTCAACGTTGCACACATTTTCAAACTTCATTCCCCCTTTCTGGTCTTCTGTGGGAATAGAACACACATCCCTGGCGTAGCGACTGCTATGCTCTTCCAACGGAGCCACGCGGTTATCTGTGGTGTTGAGTATCGTTTTGGTATTGAGTATCATTTCGGTATCAAGTATCATGATACTAAACCTGGTATTGGTAAAAAAAACACGTGTGAACATGTCCGTTTTTTCATTGTTTGTTGCTGGTGAGTAGTCAGGGTTGCCTCACCGTAAGGTCACACGTATTAGTAAAAAAACGGATGAGGGCACATGGATTAGGCAAAATACGCAACAGTGTTTCTTATTGAACAAGTCCCTCCATCTTGTGATGTAGGTGTGGATGAGAACACCATCATTTGATGTGCTGGTGAGGAGGAGCAACGCCCAGAGACAGCAGATCAAAGCTACCTATGAGAAGGCTAGCGGCAAGGTAAGATGTGACACATGCACACTTACCAACACACTAGTTGTGTTTGGTTTAGCATGTGCGGCTGGCGGCGGGTGGGTGGAGTTTGCACTTTAGGACCGATGGAATGATGCAACACGTGTAAACACACACTTGTGTATGACTGTGGAAGAGTGTGTCACCCCTCTCTCTGCAGCCTCTGGAGACTGCCCTGAAGTCAGCCCTAAAGGGAGACCTGGAGGATGTGGTTCTGGCTCTGCTCAAGACACCAGCCCAATATGACGCCCAACAGCTCAAACAGGCCATGAATGTAAACATGCACGCAGCTAGTCACTCACTATAACTCAGAATAGAGGCAAAAGGTGGGACTTTTACAACTGGTGGGACTGTTTTAATATGTGAGGAGACGGTGCTGACGAGTATCTACTGTACTTTAGATTTCAAGATGTGCAGTGTGTGTGATGTGTCTGGTATAGCGGTAGACTCGAAAATGAGCTATTATTGAACAAGTGCAAGTAGTCCCTCCATGTTTTGTTGTGTTTGGGGCATAATTAACACTACCCTGCACTTTCTGTTTGTGTTATCCGATCCTGGACTTTTCTTAGCTTTACGACTGATGTGACCTGACCCTTTTGTCCTTGTTGACTGTTCACACCTCTCCCCTCTCGATTTCTCTCTCAGGGATTGGGCACAGACGAGGATACTCTGGTTGAGATTCTGGCCTCCAGGACCAATAAGGAGATCAGAGAGTTAAAGAAAGTCTATAAGGGAGGTGTGTCCGCAATATGTAAATATGTATGTAAATGTCCTGTATGTGATATTTCCAACATACCAATAATCGTGGCATTTTCTTTGCTAGAAAACAAAAAGGAGCTAGAGGATGACA
The DNA here is from genome assembly GCF_023373465.1 of Oncorhynchus keta. Lineage (NCBI taxonomy): Eukaryota > Metazoa > Chordata > Actinopteri > Salmoniformes > Salmonidae > Oncorhynchus > Oncorhynchus keta. The sequence goes on along the minus strand of NC_068445.1, from coordinate 9,092,471 downwards.
TCAAATCTGACACAAGCGCAGACTTCAGTGCTTCAATGCTCTGCTCTCGCTCTGCAAGGTGTGTTTATTTACAGTTTGTTTAAACATGTTTAAAGATACATAGTTTGGCACAATTAACACTCCCCCTCTCTCTCACTCGCATACTGTAGGCTACTAGGAATGAGGACACCATGGTGAACCAGGAACTTGCTGACAGTGATGCCAGGGTATGGAGGAGAGGAAGAGAGTGAATGTGTGTCAGAATCAAGTTTGGGCACCTCAAAGAGTCAATGTGTAATGCGAACCCTGTGTGTGTGATGCCCGTGCCTACTGTATCTGTCTAGGCCCTGTATGAGGCTGGAGAGAAGAGGAAGGGAACAGACTGCTCTGTCTTCATTGACATTCTGACCACCAGAAGTGCTCCTCAGCTCCGCCAAGGTGAATATACACACAAACTGCACATGTATACACACATTTGGTAAAGAAGACATTGCCCAATAAGCTTACACTATTTATTTTCTCACCACCTGTTCATTATGTTGTAGCCCTATAGTGTGATTTTGTTTCTGTCATCAGTTAGACCAGGGGTGTCAAACATGTGGCCCACGAGCACATTCAATCCTGCCTGCGGGTGCTTTGGTAGGGGTGGGTGGGGGGGTTTATTTATTTTATATATTCAGTCAACATTTTAAATGACCAACTAAATCAAAACTACAAATGATAATGGACCTACATTCATAGTCCCTTCACTCTGTCCAGCTTACTAACAGTCATTGAAACGAAAGCATAACAGTCAGGGAGCATCGGAAATTCTAAACGTGATAGATAGGACCATATTTTGGGGGACTGCGAGGACATTTATTCCATTTGAAGACCGCACATTTTGATGAAGTCGGGCGAAGCAACATTTGTCCAGAATTTATTTTAGACACTTCATACATTTTTTTCACTGCAAATACCTGAGTGTGGACCTTCTTTTTTAATCATAGAATGTTACTTTTGGTCAACGCACCACAAATACTAATAGAATCTAGATGTGTGTGTGGGGGCTTTTTCCTTTTTCATACACTGCATGTACAAGCACACATGGTTGATACTGTATAATCATTTCAAGTACATAATCCTTTCCCACTCTCTCTTCCTCTCAGCGTTTGAGAGGTACACCAAGTACAGTAAGGTGGATGTGGCAAAGGCTATTGACCTGGAACTGAAGGGAGACATTGAGAACTGTCTGACTGCCGTAGGTGAGAGAACATAGCCAGGTCCAAGCTTAGTAACGTTGCACACATGTTCCAATGTCCTCAAATAATCTCTGCATCACCCTCAATAAATGTCTTCTGCTGCATCACACCCTTCACTCGGCCTTAGTCCTGTAACTGAGCAAAATAACATTAGTCTCTCGAGACTAAAACAATCATCACTTTTTTTTATAAATAGATGTGATGGCACATTACCCAAGGCATATTCATATTATCCAATTATTGATTGCAAATGCCTGTTTATCATTTCATGGACATTTTGTTTTGTGTGAGGACAATGGAGCACTATGTCTGATTTAAGAAAATACCACGGTACCAGCTGGCAAGTGTCTTATCTGACATTTTCAACCTCTCTCTGACCCAGTCTGTAATACCTGCATGTTTCAAGCAGACCAACATAGTCCCTCTGCCCAAGAACACCAAGGTAACCTGTCTAATCGGCATCTGTAGCCATGAAATGCTTTGCAAGGCTGGTCATGGCTCACATCACCACCATCCCAGACACCCAAGACCCACTCCAATCCTCATACCACCCCAACAGATCCACAGATGACTCGATCTCTACTGCTCTCCACACTGCCCTCTCCCATCTGGACAAGAGGAATACCTATGTAAGAATGCTGTTCAGCAGCTATAGCTCAGCATTCAACACCAAGCTCATCACTAAGCTCAGTACCCTGGATCCTGAACTTCCGGACCGGCCACCTCCAGGTGGAGAGGGTAGGCAGCAACACATCCTCATCGTGGGGGCATGCATAGTTCCCTCATGTACTCCCTGTTCACCCACGACTACATGACCGCACACGACTCCAACACCATCATTAACTTTGCAGACTTTACGACGTTGGTAGGCCCGATAACCTACATGTAGAAACAGCCTATAGGGAGGAGGTCAGGGACCTGGCAGTATGGTGCCAGAACAACAACCACTCCCTTAACAACAGCAAGACAAAGGAACTGACCGTGGACGACAGGAAACAGGAGGACCGAGCACGCCCCCCATCTAAATCAACAGGGCTGTAGTGGGGCAGGTTGAGAGCTTAAATTCCTCAGTGTCCACATCACTAAGGAATTCAAATGGTCCACACAGATGAACACAATCGTGAAGAAGGCACAACAACACCTCTTCCCCCTCACAAGGCTGAAAAGATTTGGCATGGGCCCTCCGATCCTCAAAAAGTTCTAAAGCTGCACCATATCTTGACTGGCTGCATCACCACTTGGTGTGGCAACTGCTTGGCATCCAACCGCAAGGCGCTACAAAGAGTAGTGCGTACGGCCCAGTACATCACTGGGGCCCCGAGGTCCCTGCCATCCAGGACCTCTTTACAAAGAGTTGTCAGAGGAAGGCTCTACAAATTGTCAAAGACTTCAGACACCCAAGTCCTAGACTGTTCTCTCTGGTTTCACACGGAAAGCGGTACCAATACGCCAAGTCTGGAACCAACAGGATCCTCTACAGCTTCTAACGCCAAGCCATAAAACTGCTGAATAGTTAACCAAATAGCTACCCGGACTATCTGCATTGACCCTTTTTGCACTAACTCTTTTGACTCATCACCTACACTGCTACTGTTTATTACCTATCCTGTTGCCTATATGTACATATTTACCTCGACTACCTAGTACCCCTGCACATCGACTTGGTATTGGTACCCCGTGTATATACCCAAGTTATTGTTACTCATTATGTATTTATTCCTGTTCTTTTTAATTAAATTTCTCTCTCTGCGTTATTGGGAAGAGCCGTAAGCATTTCACTACACAATTAGTCTACACAATAACATTTGATTGAATCCCCCCCCCCCCCCCCCCCCCCACCCCCTTCTTGTCGATGCTGTCACCTGACTGTTTTTCTTTTCTGTCTTTCAGTGAAGTGTGCTGGAAGCTATTTTCTTTGCTGAGAAGCTAAACTTGGCAATGAAGGTGTGTTAACTGTTAAACATTGTTACATGTTATGTACCAGATGAGAGGTTGCTCTGGGTCCTGATCATTAGGGTACACAACAAAGATATTTTAAAAAATAACATTTGCATTTCTTATTGGACAAATCCTGGTAGTTCTTCCCTGTTTCAGTCCATTTTCTGCTTAATGAATATGACCCTGTTATAAGATGTGACATTCTACACAAGAACACTGGTTATGCACATACTGTACAAGACAGCACAAACAGATCTGGATTTAGGGTAAGGAGCTTCCACTATCCGGTTATACATCTTCAGTTTGTGTGTCTGTGCCATACCCCAGGGTAAAGGAACCAGGACCAATATTCTGACCCGGGTCATGGTGAGCAGGTCTGAAGTCGACCTGGCCCGGATTAAACAGGAGTACAAGAAGACGTTTGGGAAAACCCTCTCCCAGGAAATTCTGGTGAGCAAACATCTCCACTTTCTTTAGTGGCAATAATAGACAAGTTACTGTTTTCCCAGATTCCATGATGCCATCCCATGATGGTTCATGACAACTGTGAAATGGCAGTCATGATGTATTTTCTCTACCTGCTAACAGCAATGAGCACAGTAAACATGGTAAGCAACATTGACATATATTTAGCCAAGCTACAGCAGACTTGAGGATCTATAGTGGAATATACCAGACACCATTTGTGTGGCAAGAATATGCAGTGGCCTGGATAACTGGTCCTTTGTGCAAATAAAGCTTTTTATGTTGCTTCAAATTGTCTTTATTGATCTGTGTGTATATTTTTTATTCTATCCAACATTGCATGTTTGCATGTTTGCCTATAGCCCATGAGGTCTAATTTGAGAATGACCCGCCAACAATGAACCCCTTAAGACCTGTCATGAAATATATTCACAAAAGACTCAGTTGTAAAACACAGACAGACATGGTATGTGTAATTAATGCAAATGAAGGATCTCGCCCTCAATTTTAAATGGACTTCATTGTATTAAATCTACAGTAGCTAGATGGGATTTGGAAGGATGGTCATGTGAGACTTCAGCTATGCTACATATAAGGCAGAGGAGGCTGGTGGGAGGATCTATTGGAGGATGGGCTCATTGTTAAGGCTGTAATAGAATAAAGGAAATGGTATCAAACATATGGAAACCACGTTTGACTTCGTTCCATTAATCCCATTCCATCCATAATAATGTACCTGTCCAGGGTAGCCTAGTGGTTAGAGCATTGGACTAGTTACCGAAAGGTTGCAAGTTCAAATCCCAGAGCTAACAAGGTACAAAGCTGTCCTTCTACCCCTGAACAAGCAGTTAATTTAAATTTCAACAAAACTTGTCTATCGGCCCGTCGCGCTCACCTTGGTCATTATGAAGTGCTTCAAAAGGCCAGTCATGGCACACATCAAGGCCAGCATGCCAGGCACACTGGTCCCACTCCAATTTACCTACTGCTCCAACAGATCCACGGAAGATGCCATTTACATCGCTATTCACACGGCCGAAGGTACGTCACTGGGACCACACTCCCACCAATCCAGTACATCTACTCGAAGCAGTGCCTGAGGGAGGCACACAGTATCATCAAGGACCCCACACACAAGCTGTTCTTTCCCTTACCTTTGGGCAGACGATATCGGAGCATGAGGTCTGAAACCAACAGTCTATACAAGCCATCAGACTGCTGAACACTTGAACTGGACTGACCACCTGCTCTGATTCTCCGTACCTTAGCACACATGCACTCAATCATGCACACACCCACCCACACAGACATACATACATGCTACACACACATCACAACTGCTGCTACCCAGTAGTGTAAACTACTTAAGTAAAAGTACTTAAGTCGTTTTTGGGGCTATATGTACTTAACTTCACTATTTATATTTTTGACTTTTATTGAACTACATTCGTTAAGAAAATATAGTACTTTTTACTCCATACATTTTCCCTGACACCAAAAGTATTTCTTTCATCTCAGTGCTAGAGGCGCCACTACAGACCCTCGTTCGATTCCAGGCTGTATCACAACCGGCCGTGATTGGGAGTCCCTTAGCACGGCGCACAATTAGCCTAGCCTCGTCCAGGTTAAGGTTTGGCCAGGGTAGGCCATCATTGTGAATAAGAATTTGTTCTTAACTGAATTGCCTAGTTAAATTAAATAAATAAAAATGCTTAGCAGCACAGGAAAATGGTCCAATTCATGCACTTATAAACAGAACGCTTGACCCTGGTCATCCCTACTGCCTCGGATCTGGCGGACTCATTAAACATCATGTCTAAATGTCTAACCCTGCCTAACCATACATTTTTAAAATAAATAAGAAAATTGTGCCGTCTGGTTTGCTTCATCTAAGGATTTTTAAACTATTTATACTTTTAATACTTAAGTCTTCAAAACCAAACTTTTAGACTTCTACTCAAGTAGTATTTTATTGGATGGTCCTTCTGTGGCTCAGTTGGTAGAGCATGGCGCTTGTAACGCCAGGGTAGTGGGTTCGATTCCCGGGACCACCCATACGTAGAATGTATGCACACATGACTGTAAGTCGCTTTGGATAAAAGCGTCAGCTAAATGGCATATATTATATTATTATATTATTGGATGACTTTCACTTGAGTCATTTTCTATTATGGTATCTTTACTTTTACTCAAGTATGAGAATTGAGTACTTTGTCCACCAGCCTTCTATACTGCTCAATTTACATACTTGCCACCCATCCCCCAATACAAGTGTAAAGACTGGACTATAAATTGTGCCTTCCTGTATTATGCTAAAATGTATTATACTATTCTACAGCCGTTCTTTGTATTCTTATCTTTAATTATTTCTTGTTGTTGTGAAGGAACCTGCAAGGAAGCATTTCGTTGGACGATGTACAGTATATCATGAATATCCCGTACATACAACTAAATCAGTACACTCATAAAACCTAAGCATTATAAAACTTCTTTGATAAAATAAGCGTTACGTATCAAAATAGCAATTAAGTTTTATCTTATTGTCCCCAATAAAATAAACTTCTTGGTCTGCTTAATACGTATTTTCATGCAGACAGATTGTGGGCGGAGTAGACACTCATTGTAATGGCCGTTGGTGGAAGAAGGTGAGGACCAAAGCGCAGCGTGGTACGTGTTCATGTTATTTATTAAACTGAATACTAACTACAACAAGTAACAAAAGAACAACCGAAACAGCTCCGTCAGGTGCAAAACAGGAATTAACTACCCACAAAACTCAGGTGGGAAAAGGCTACCTAAGTATTGTTCTCAGAGACAACGATAGACAGCTGCCTCTGATTGACGACCACACCCGGCCAAACAACAAAGACATCACAAAACATAGAAAATGAACATAGAATGCCCACCCTAGTCACACCCTGGTCTAACCAAAATAGAGAATAAAAACCTCTATGGCCAGGGCATGACAGTAACCCCCCGGCTGCAAAACCTGACTTTAAAGGGGACGGTCCGGGTGGGCCTTCACGACTGGGGACCCTCGCAGCGGACGCCGGACAGGCGGGAGACTCCGGCAGCTCCGGGCTGAAGGGAGACACAAGAGACCCGGTTCTGGGAACAGGCACAGGACTCACCAGGCTGGGGAGACATACAGGCAGCCTCTACACAGGGCCGTGGAGGCACACTGGCGGTCTCGACCGCATAGCTGGCCCCACCCTTTCTGGCTGGATGCCAGCTTCCACCTGGCAAATGCGGGACGCTGGCACCAGGCACACCGGCCTGTGAATGCTCGGCCGAGACACAGTGCGCATCACCCCATAGCACGGGGGCCTGCTCAGTCACATGCTCGCCCCGGTAAGCGGGCTCAGGTCTCCAACCTGACTGCCACACTCCCCGTGTGCCCCCCCAAAAACATTTTTTAGGGGGCTTCCTCGCCAGCTGTGTTCCCTCGTAACGCTGGTTCCCTTCTCCTGCTGCCTCCGCTCTCCTGGCTGCCTCCACCTGTTCCCATGGGAGGCAATCCCTTCCAGCCAGGATCTCCTCCCATGTGTAGGATCCCTTGTCGTTCAGGATGTTCTCCCATGTCCATATCTCCTTTTACCAATCTGCTTGGTCCGTTGGTGGTGGGTGGTTCTGTAACTGCCATTGGTGGAAGAAGGTGAGGACCATAGCGCAGCACGTGTTCATGTTATTTATGACACTGACCACTAAATACAACCAGTAACAACCGCGCACCCAAAACAACTTCGTCAGGTACAAAACAGAAAATAACTACCCACAAAACTCAGGTGGGAAAAGGCTACCTATGTATGGTTCTCAATCAGAGACAACGATAGACAGCTGCCTCTGATTGAGAACCACACCGGCCAAACAACAAAGAAATCCAAAACATAGAAAATGAACATAGAATGCCCACCCTAGTCACACCCTGGTCTAACCAAAACAGAGAATGAAAACCTCTCTATGGCCAGGGCGTGACACGCATCGCCTTTTCCTCTATGGTCGTTCGTAAACGTCACTTTTAGAAAGGATGTTTTTGGTGAAAGTTGGAAACTAGAGGAGTAGGCTATTAGACTGAATGAATCAGGGTATGTGTGGTGGTTTAACCAAACCACAGATGTGTTCATGGAGAAGATCCTCATCAGCAAGGGTTATAATTTTTCATCATGCGTACATGGGTATGGGGTTAAATGTAACCCTTGTCTGAATAAAACGGTCTGGAATGAAACGGAAGTAGCTAAGCTAAATAATGGCAGCACTACCTGCCAAGTTTAGAGCAAATCGATCTCCAACGTAGTGCAAATTAATGTGACTGACCCCTCCACATTTAAATATGATAGTTTCCATGGCTGTATTACTCCTGATATTATGTATTAAGAAATTGTGCACACACTCCGTTAAGACGGTGTTCAATATTCAGTTGAAGTCGGAGGTTTTACATACAGCAAAATACATTTAAACTCAGTTTTTCACAATTCCTGACATTTAATCCTTGTACAAATTCCCTGTCTTAAGTCAATTAGGATCACCACTTTATTTTAAGAATGTGAAAGAGTATAAGAGTAGAATAAGAGTAGAAAGAATGATTTATTTCAGTTTTTGACCCACATTCCCAGTGGGTCAGAAGTTTACATACACTCAATTAGTATTTTGTAGCATTGCCTTTAAATTGTTTAACTTGGGTCAAACGTTTCTCCCACAATAAGTTGGGTGAATTTTGGCCCATTCCTCCTGACAGAGCTGGTGTAACTGAGTCAGATTTGCAGGCCTCGTTGCTCACACAAGTTTTTTCAGTTCTGCCCACACAATTTCTGCCCACCAATATAGGATTGAGGTCAGGGCTTTGTGATGGCAGCTCCAATATCTTAACTTTGTGGTCCTTAAGCCATTTTTCAACAAATTTGGAAGTACACTTGGCATCATTGTTGAGTTGGAAGACCAATTTGCGACCAAACTTTAACTTCCTGACTGATGTCTTGAGATGTTGCTTCACTATATCCATATAATTTTCCTTCCTCATGTATATTGTATATTGTGAAGTGCACCAGTCCCTCCTGCAGCAAAGCACCCCCACAACATGATGCTGTTACCCCTGTGCTTCACGGTTGGGATGGTGTTCTTCGGCTTGCAAGCCTCCACCCTTTTCCCGCCAAACATAACGATGGTCATTATGGCCAAACAGTTCTATTTTTGTTTCATCAGACCAGAAGACATTTCTCCAAAAAGTACGATCTTTGTCCCCATGTACAGTTGCAAACCGTAGTCTGGATTTTTATGGCGGTTTTGGAGCAGTGGCTTCTTCCTTGCTGAGCGGCCTTTCAGGTTATGTCGATATAGGAATTGTTTTACTGTGGATATAAATACTTTTGGACCTGTTTCCTCCAGCATCTTCACAAGGTCCTTTGCTAATGTTCTGGGATTGATTTGCACTTTTTGCACCAAAATACGTTCATCTCTAGGAGACAGAACGCAACTCCTTCCTGAGTGGTATGACGGCTGCGTGGTCCCATGGTGTTAATACTTGTGTACTATTGTTTGTATGTATAGATGAACGTGGTACCCTTCAAGCGTTTGGAAATTGCTCCCAAGGATGAACCAGACTTGTGGAGGTCTACATTTGTTTTTCTGATTCCTTGGTCGATTTCTTTTGATTTTCCCATGATGTCAAGCAAAGAGGCACTGAGTTTGAAGGTAAGCCCTGAAATACCTCCAATTGACTCAAATGATGTCAATTGGCCTATCAGACGCTTCTAAAGCCATGACATAATTTTCTGGAATTTTCCAAGCTGTTTAAACTTAGTGTATGTAAACTTCTGACCCACTGGAATTGTGATACAGTGAATTATACATGAAATAATCTGTCTGTAAACAATTGTTGGAAAAATGACTTGTGTCATGCACAAAGTAGATGTCCTAACCGACTTGCCAAAACTATAGTTTGTTAACAAGAAATTTGTGGAGTGGTTAAAAAACAAGTTTTAATGACTCCAACCTAAGTGTATGTAAACTTCCGACATTAACTGTATCTATCTAGTGCAGTTGGGACAGTGGTCATTTGTGAGTGAATGTATTAACGTCCTCTATGTTGTTAGTGTTTGCAACGTCCTCTTTGTTTTTCGTGTTTGCGACATGATGGACTGACTAGTTTAAATGTGTATGATGTGAGAATGTATGTGTTTGTGATTATTTTAATGGAAGGTGATGCCAAAGAAAAATGTATATCCTGGATGGACAATACATTTTTATTCTATACTATTCTAGTAAAAAGGTAGCGTCAGGACCCAGACAGTCATGTTGCCTTGACAACTGCAGGAGGTAACTAGCAAACCACACCCTAGGCTTAGAGGCACTCTTTACTGTCTTTACTGCCAGCCTCAAAGGAGGATCTATTGAGGAATCACTGCTCACATAGTCAAGGATAATACAGAAAAGATAACCTGGCGTGTTTGGTTTTCTATACACCATAGACCTGAGATGACATAACAGTTGTGGCCAGGTAGGCTGGGGTAGATCAAGTTCTTCCAGTTTAAAAGTATTTTGTAAGGTGTTCAGAGCTGATGGCGCAGAGCACATAAAAGCCCTTTTACCAAATTCAGTTTGGACATGTGGAACAGTTAGCAAGATAAAGTCCTGTGAACGAAGAGAGTACCCACCACATTTCTGAACAATAAAAATGCACAACTAAAAATGCTAGTAAACCCAAAATGGCTTTGTAAATAAAAGTATACCGGTGACTGAGCCTAGAGAAGGCCAGCCAACCCTTGTATATAAAGTGCAGTGGTGCGTAAGGGTTTTGCAGTATAAAATAAATCTCAATGCTCCATGGTAAAGGGTGTCAATTGATCTCAAACATATATGTTCATATATAAAATATCTCCATAGTCTAGTAAAAACAAAACTGTAGCTGATACTAGCCTCTTTCTGGCTTCAAAAGAAAAACAACTTCAGCTTAAAAAATGTTGTAAGTTGTTGAATATGCAGTTTAAAAGAGAGGCTGTCATCAATTAAAATTCCAAGATATTTATATGAGATTAAAATCTCCTTGCCCTGACAGGTTGTAATAGGTGAAAGGTTCAGAGGTCTCTTTCTTGCTTTAGAAAACACCATTAGTTTAGTTTTGTCAATATTGAGGATACGCTTCAATTGACACAAGGTATGTTGAACAGCAATTTGCAAGTTCTGTAAAGCTTTTGTGAGAGACGAGGCACAACAATAAATAACAGTATCATCAGAATAAAAGTGAAGTTGCGCATTTTGCACATTTTTGTCTAAATTATTTATATAAATAGTGAATAAGAGGGGACCAAGTACAGAGCCATGGGGCACATCATTACAGACAGACAATTTAACAGACATGAGCACATCAAATTGAGTGCACTGAGTTCTATCAGACAGATAGTTAGCAAACCATGCAACTGCATGCTCCGAAAGACCTATGCTTAACAATCTCTGCCTTAGTATAGCATGATCAGCTGTATCAAAAGCCTTGGAGAGATCAATAAAAAGTGAGACACAGTGCTGTTTTCTGTCAAGGGCTTCAGTGATATCATTTAAAACCTTCATGGCTGCTGTAATTGTTCTATGCTTCTTCCTGAAGCCCGATTGGTACATTGATAAAATAAAGTTAGTATATAAAAACTCTTTTAGCTGTTCACTAACAAGGGTTTCAAGTTTTTCAAGTGCTCATTGAAACAATTCAGCGTTTCAGTTTTGTCATATTGAGTCCTTAAATACACAATGATAATTCATTAACATTACTGTTACCAGACATAGACTTAATAGCCTTCCAAAACTTTCTAGGGTCATTCAGGTTATCAGTGGTAACAGACATAAAATATTCAGACTTGGCCTTCCTGAGAAGAAAATAACACTTGTTTCGTAGCCAATCAGCATCAGAACATGATTTCCTTGCTTTAGCCCAGGCTAGATTACGGTCGTGAATAATACAAGACAGCTCAGCAGAAATCCATAGATTATCCCGCCCTTTAACCCTGAACCTGTGGAATGGGGCATGTTTGTTTACTATTTGGAAAACAACATAATGAAAGAACTTACAGGCCATTTCCACATCAGGAATAAACTCAATCTTGCTCCAGTCAAAATAAAACAAATAATGAAAGAAAGAAAGCCTGCTCATTAAAACTCCTAACGTTTCTCTTACGAATAAAGCATGGTTTTGTTTTAGGAACTTCAGTATTTCTAACAGCAACAACAGCACAATGGTCACTTAAATCATTACAAAAAACACCAACCGCAGAGTATTTATGTGGAACATTTGTCAATATCAAATCAATCAGGGTAAATTTCTCTGGACATTTGAGATTTGGGCGAGTGGATGAGTTAATCAACTGGGTAAGATTCATAGAATGACAAAACATTTGAAAATCATCAGACACCGGCTTTAACCAACACCAGTTGAGATCACGAATCAAGACCATTTCACCGTAAAGAAGTTTAGACATAAGGTGCATCAGAGAAGAAAATGCAGAGGGGGGAGGTCTATAACAGCCAATCACAGTTATAGAGAGACCCTTTGAAACCTCAAGATTCAAAGCAAGAAATTCTGTTTACAAATAGTTTCAGACTTTGCCACATTTACAAGGAATTTAGACTTGACATATATAGCCACACCCCCACCTTTCTTAACTCAATCAGTGCGATACACATTTATACAAATATCCTTATCAAGAACAGACTTGCTGAGCCAGGTTTCAGAAAACACAAGTACATCAGCATCAGTTGATTTCGCCCAAATCCTAACCCCATACATTTCTGACAACAGGCTGCGTACATTTAAATGAAAAATACAAAAAAACAGATCTAGATTTAAAATCAGAGGGGGTGTTGGAGACATTGCATATCAGGGCCACGGTTAGGTTGCACGTTACCTGATATCAACAAAAGAAGAAAATAGACACCTTTGTTTAATAACCTTGCACGGCTTCTCTTTTTTTAAGAGACCTACTGCAAGCGAATTGTACAAGTGAGTTTCCAGACAATACAAAATAGTCATTTAAAACCATTAGACTTTGGTAGTGACACAAGTTCGTACTGTTCACATCATGCCACAAATGCATCAGCCCTTGTAAGAGTGGACCGAGTGAAAAATATCTAATGGACGGGAGAGCACAGTGTCAGATGTACTCACCCAGCTACAATGTTAGATTTCTCCATAGGTCCATAAAGTCAGTGTACAAAGCAATACCACAAAAATGGTCATCTTCTCTGAGAGATGTAAAAAATAGAGGCCAAGGAAAGGTAAGGGGAGAGAGGGACTATGTGTATGTATGTCTGTATGTGAGTGTGTGCGCATGTGAGTAGATTCGGTGTGGGGGTTGATGCAGCTTGGACTAGACACTCCACGGAGGGAAAGCTGAGGATAGAACCCAGGCCAGCCAGAGAGAGGGTTACTTTGGTATACTTCAAGTAAAGAAGTGAAAATAGCGAGAAAGAAAAATGTATCCGAGTTGAGGGAGACCCGCAATCTTAACACCAGCAAAACAAAATAGTTTGCACTATACAACAAGGAAATAGTAGATTTGCTCCACAGCCTAAATTAATAGGTTGTTAGTAGGTTAAAATCTACTTTGAGCCCAACAATGGCAGGAAAGTTTCACAGCATACCCCACACAAATCCAGATGCCCTTGAAGCCCCCTTAAGGCTGTTCAGAAACCATCCACTGGCATTTTCTACAATATGTCTGCCTCCAGAAAAATGTTTCTCCCAAGTGGGTGTGACACCTACTCCCGTTGCCTGCTGCACTGCTGCTTGGATTGAACCTGGTGATCTGTTCGTCCTTCCCTGGCCTGTCCCCCCCTGTCTGGTACAGATACCCTCGCCACACTCCCCCCTCTCTCACGAGCTTTCGCTCGCCTCCAGCACAAACACAAGTCGTTATATTTTTTTATTGAGCTTTATGCTATTTGCCTCATGACTCCTGCATGCTTTGTTGACTATGAACTTTCTTGTTCACCCAACCGTGGGACAGACTATGTTTGTTCCCACACTCGGGACTCTGACTCTCTATTGGTTACACAGACTATTGGCCTCCCATCCTATTCTAAAGCTGGTGGCAATCTTGGGTGGTGGCAATCTTTACCAAGGATCACCTTCAGTGCTCGGTTGTCTCCACCAAGTCTGTCCCCAAACAATTTGATTAGCTGGTTTTCAGAATTAAACTTTCAAATAGCTATTTGTTGACTGTTGCTGGGTTTTATCGTCCTCTATCAGCACCAGCCTGTACCCTACCTGCCCTTAGCTTTCTCCTGGCCACTTAAACTAAATCTGAACTTGTCCTGCTAGGTGACCTGAACTGGGACATGCTTAAACCATCTTACCAAGTCCAAAAGCTTATGGGGCTCCTTAAATCTTTCTCAAATTATTACCAATCCCACAAGGTATGACTCCAAAGACCCAGAAAATGCTACTCTCCTCAATGTTATCCTCACAAATAATCCTGATTGGTATCAGTCTGGTGTTTTCTGTAATGACTTTAGTGATAACTGTTTTACAGCCTGTGTTCGTAATTGCTGCTCAGTGAAATGACCTGTCCTGATTTGTCATAGACGCTTTCTAAAAAACTTTAACAAACAAGCCTTCCTTCATTTAAAAAAAAAATATATATTTTACCAGGCAAGTGAGTTAAGAACAAATTCTTATGTTCAATGACAGCCTAGGAACAGTGGGTTAACTGCCTGTTCAGGGGCAGAACAACAGATTTGTACCTTGTCAGCTCGGGGATTTGAACTTGCAACCTTTCGGTTACTAGTCCAACGCTCTAACCACTAGGCTACCCTGCCGCCTCATGACCTGACCTTGGTAAATTGGTATAGAATCAGCTTGATCCCTGTCAAAGACGCTTGGACCTTCTTTTTTTACATTTTCAGTGGTATTGTTAACAAAACATACCCCCATAAAGAAAATGAGAATTAAAGACGGGTTCAGCCTCTGGTTTGACCGTGATCAAGCAGAGTTACTCCACCTCAAGAATTCCATTTTGCGAAAGGCTCGTCACACGCATACTCAAGCTGACTGGCTCTTGATGTGCATTCATGTGCATTCAGGCTATCCGGAAAGCTAAAGTTAGTTACTTTAAGGAGCAGTTCTCTCTCTGTGGGTCTAACCCCAAGAAGTTCTGGAAAAGGTTAAAGACCTGGAGAATAAACCCTCCTCCTCACAGCTGCCCATTTCCCTTAATGTTGATCATGTGGTTGTTACTGACAAGGATGCCTCCTTGCCCGTCCAACATTTCCTAATCTCCCACACATTCTAATGCGACTAGCCCCTAGTCCCTGTTTTCCCCCTGCCCCGCTACAAAGTTTCTCCCTGCAGGTGGTCACTGAGTCCGAGGTGCTAAAGGAGCTCCTTAAACTTGACCCCAAAAGAAACATCTGGGTCAGATGGTTTAGACCCTTTCTTCTTTAAGGTTGATGCCCCTATCATTGCCAAACCTATCTCTGATCTTTTTAACCTGTCTCTCCTCTCTGGTGAGGTTCCCATTGCTTGGAAGGCAGCCACGCTGCAACTTTTATTTAAAGGAGGAGATCAAGCGATTCCTAAAGTAACTGTTATAGGCCAATTTCTATGTTGCCCTGTTTATCAAAAGTGTTGGAAAAACTTTGTCAATAATCAACTGACTGGCTTTCTTGATGTCTATAATATTCTCTCTGGTATGTAACCTGGTTTCCGCTCAGGTTATGGATGTGTCACTGCAACTATAAAGGTCCTCAATGATGTCATCATTGCACTTGATTCTAAACAATGTTGTGCCGCTATTTTTATTGATTTGGCCAAAGCTTTTGATACAGAAGACCATTCCATTCTTGTTGGCCAGCTAAGGAGTATTGGTGGCTCTGAGGGGTCTTTAGCCTGGTTTGCTGTCTCAGCCACTGCCTGTCACCAAGGGAGTACCTCAAGGCTCAATCGTAGGCCCCAAGCTCTTCTCAATTTACATCAACAACATAGCTCAGGCAGTAGGAAGCTCTCTCATCCATTTATATTCAGATGATACAGCCTTATAGTCAGCTGGCCCCTCCCCAGATTTTGTGTTAAACGCTCTACAACAAAGCTTTCTTTAGTATCCAACAAGGTTTCTCTGCCCTTAACCTTGTTCTGAGCACCTCCAAAACAAACTTAATGTGGTTTGGTAAGAAGAATGCCCCTCTTTCCACAGGTGGGATTACTACCTCTGAGGTTTTAGAGTTTGGCTAGACAGTACACTGTCCTTCTCTCAGCACATATCAAATCTGAAGGCTAAAGTTAAATCTTGACTTGATTTCCTCTATCGTAATCGCTCAGCTGCCAAACTAACCCTGATTCAGCTGACCATCGTACCTATGCTAGATTACGGAGACGTAATTTATAGAGGGGCTAGTTGTTCTTTACTATTCGGCCATCAGATTTGCCACCAATGCTCCTTATAGGTGTCACAAGAATTTTCAATTCCAATGATAATCACTAACAATCAATAGCTTTGACCATCCCCCGAGGTTTGTAAGACCATGGGTTTAATAATAATTTGGCAAAGACTCATTTTATGCAAAAGGCTAGTACAGTTTATTCACGAGAACGTTCTAAAGTCAAGACTGCAAACACAGTCTTTATAACACTCAAACAAGTTCAAATCTTAAGCTACGCCTTGCTCAGACAGTCAGTGTTTTTCCACTACACAGACACATAGTTTCTTTAATCTGCAACATGTTTCATAATTTTCTGCAAGCCTAACAGTTTCTCCCCTCCAAGGGTGGAGACAGAATGTCCTGTAAGGAACACGGTAGTCCAGCTTGTCTGTCAATAGCTCCTCTTATCATTTGTTTCACACTTGCACCCTGCTTACATACTAAAAAGGAACAAAAGGCCCTTGTTCTAATTCTGACTAAAACTACACACATCATCAGATTATAGTTTTATGATACTAATATATTTCATAAAATTATATGGTTTCAGGGTGGAATATTTTTAGTCATTATCATTAAACCCTCTGAGATATTCGGGACTGTAGCGTCCCACCCCGCCAACAGCCAGTGAAAGTGCAGGGCGCCAAATTCAAAACAACAAAAATCTCATAATTAACATTCCTCAAGCATACAAGTATTTTACACCATTTTAAAGATACAATTCTCGTTAATCCAGCCACGGTGTCTGATTTCAAAAAAGCTTTACAGCGAAAGCACCACAAACGATTGTGTTAGGTCACCACCAAGTCACAGAAAAACACAGCAATTTTTCCAAACAACGAGAGGTGTCACAAAAAGTACAAATAGAGATATAATGAATCACTAACCTTTGATGATCTTCATCAGATGACACTCATAGACTTCGTGTTACACAATACATGTATGTTTTGTTTGATAAAGGGCATATTTATATCCAAAACTCTCATTTTCATTGGCGTGTTATGTTCAGTAGTTCCAAAACATGCAGTGATTTTGCAGAGAGCCACATCAATTTACAGAAATACTCATAATAAACATTGATAAAAGATACAACTATTATACATTGAACTTTAGATGAACTTCTCCTTAATACAACCGCTCTGTCAGATTTTTTTTAAACTTTACGGAAAAAGCATACCATGCAATAATCTGAGTACGGCGCTCAGAGACCAAAACAGCCAACAAGATATCCACCATGTTGTGGAGTCAACATTAGTCAGAAATAGCATTATAAATATTCACTTACCTTTGAGGATCTTCATCAGAATGCACTCCCAGGAATCCCAGTTCCACAATTAAAGTTTGATTTGTTTGATAAAGTTCATAATTTATGTCCAAATACCTCCTTGTGTTAGGTCGTTTGGTAAACAAATCTAAACGCGCGTGCAAGTCCAGCGGAAAGGTCGGATGAAAAATCCAAAAAGTTATATTACAGGTTGCAGAAACATGTCAAACAAAGTATAGAATCAATCTTTAGGATGTTTTTATCATAAATCTTCAATGATGTTCCAACCAGAGAATTCCTTTGCCTGTAGAAAAGCAATGGAATGCAAGCTAACTTTCACATGACCGCGCGTCACGAGCTCATGGCAATCTGCCAGACCTCTGACTCAATCCCCTCTCATTCGGCCCCCCTTCACAGTAGAAGCATCAAACAAGGTTCTAAAGACTGTTGACATCTAGTGGAAGCCTTAGGAAGTGCAAAATGACCCCACAGACACGGTATATTGGAATGGCAATGAGTTGAAAAACCACAAACCTCAGATTTCCCACTTCCTGGTTGGATTTTTCTCCGATTTTCGGCCTGCCATATTAGTTCTGTTATACTCACAGACATCATTCAAACAGTTTTAGAAACTTCAGAGTGTTTTCTATCTATATATGCATATTCTAGCTTTTATGGCTGAGTAGCAGTCAGTTTACTCTGGGCACCTTGTTAATCCAAGCTACTCAATACTGCCCCCTAGTCACAAAGAAGTTAAGCATATAATTCCCTTATCAATAGGACACGTCACTGCACTCTATAAACTCCTCTGTAAACTGGTCATCTCTGTATAGCCGTCGCAAGACCCACTGGTTGATGCTTATTTACAAAACCCTCTTAGGCCTCACTCCCCTCTATCTGAGATATATACTGCAGCCCTCATCCTCCACATACAACACCCGTTCTGACAGTCACATTCTGTTAAAGGTCCCCAAAGCACACACATCCCTGGGTGGCTCGTCTCTGCAGCTAGTGACTGTAACGAGCTGAAACAAACAGTCAAACTGGACAGTTGTATCTCCATCTCTTCATTCAAAGACTCAATCATGGACACTCTTACTGACAGTTTTGGCTGCTTCACATGATGTATTGTTGTCTCTACCTTCTTGCCCTTTGTGCTGTTGTCTGTGCCCAATAATGTTTGTGCCATGTTTTGTGCTGCTACAATGTTGTGCTGCTACCATGTTGTGTTGCTATCTTGTTGTTGTCATGTTGTGTTGCTACCATGCTGTGTTGTCATGTGTGGCTGCCATGCTATGTTGTTGTCTTAGGGCTCTCTTTATGTAGTGTTGTGATGTGTGTTTTTTCCTCCCCGCAGAAGGCCTTTTGCCTTTTGGTAGGTCGTCATTGTAAATATAAATGTGTTCTTAGCTGACTTGCCTAGTTAAATAAAGGTTAATAATTATATTTAAAAAAATTATATATTCATTCTATTTCTGTGTGCTGCTGCTGCATTTTGAGGGACGTTGCCTAGGGAACCATAGACTCTTTTGCTTGTTTCAGCAGGGAGCAACAGTTTCATCAAAGACAGTACAGTATGAAGATAGGTTCAGAAGATTGCTAGCTCAGGGGTTCCCAAACTTTTTCACTCAGGCCCCCTTCCAGCATTGGGGAACATCCCGTGCCCTCCTGCACATCTATTTCAATGGGCACAAGCACTGTAACACCAACTGTTCACACCCCTCTTGTTGGCGGAGAGAAAATGTTGTAGGTTTAAAGCTTATTTCATGCAATTCTCCACATTTTGTCATGGGGTGCAGAGAACATTTTGCCGTTTTTTAGCTAATGTTATTGCAATTCTATACATTTTACCATGGCTAATGTGTATTCATGTGATATTTGAGCAACTCAAACATTGCAACAAAATATATGGGATAAAAATTCTTAGCTGGCATGGGCTAGTTCATCTGGACATTTCTGACAAGTTATAAATAGCTCTAAGGTTTGCAATGAGTGACATGACAAGAGGAAAACTGATCATGCACTACCTCATTTCAAAATTGCACCTTGTGCATTCTACTGTTGCAGCTTTCAAGAGTAAGTTGAAAGCTGGACTGAGTTCCCCTTAGATCCCACAGTTTGGGAACCAATGGCTAGCTAAGCTTGTGTAGAAACACATTATCGGGTCCAACGGTCATCTCGTGGCGAACTGTGCGTATGCAGGCCTTCAAATCAAAGGCAGTCCTTTGATATGAAGAAGTTTTTGACAAAAATGAAAACGTGACTGTTTGTCACTTTCACAAGATGTGAGTAATAACATGTTCAGCTACTTAAGACATTGACTAGATTTTGAGGAAATTAACAACTAAGGAGGAATCTTTCACTTCTCTCATTGACTTCTCAAACTGTTTAGTCTGTTTCGCAAGCGTTCCAGGAAGTCTTGCGATGTTGCGCCTTTGGGTTTAAAAACTTTGTGAGTCCGTGTGACAGCTGAAAAGGACTCAAACACATGATTGCCCTACCATCCCATAAAGTCAGCTATTCATTCCACAAAATATTTTTGCTAAAAATATAAACAGTTATGAAGGTTATTTTCATCCATAACAGTCTGTTACGCAGTTATACGTAATTGTGACAGCCCTAATAAACGAATGCAATCCCCTCATTCATCATGCGCAGGAATGTGAGGTGTTTTCAATTATGGTCCGCCAAGAGCAGTGTAAAGGGAGGTTCTATCTCACTGATCTATAAAGCAAACAAATATGCTACACTCAAAAAAAACATTGCACATTGCAATTGCACAACATGGGCAATCCTTGTTATCTACCTATCCTTACAAAAATGAAGAGTGTTAATTTGGACGCAGTAATTGCAAAATAAACTACAGTTGAACTACAAAATGACTGCACTAGGTCAGTGGTTCCTAAACTGTGGGGCGGCAGGGGGGGACACGGTGGCCCTGCACTAGGCTACTGCAGTTACAAAAGTGTTACAAAAAAAAGTACAAAAGGCCAGCATCCACCTCTTCACTGTTGACATTGAGACTGGTGTTTTGCGTGTACTATTTAATGGAGTTGCCAGTTGAGGACTTGTGAGGCGTCTGTTTCTCAAACTAGACACGCTAATGTACTTGTCCTCTTGCTCAGTTGTGCACCAGGGCCTCCCTCTCCTTTCTATTCTGGATAGAGACAGTTCTGTGAAGGGAGTAGTACACAGCGTTGTACGAGATCTTCAGTTTCTTGGTAATTTCTCACATGGAATAGCCTTCATTTCTCAGAACAAGAATAGACTGACGAGTTTCAGAAGAAAGTTCTTTGTTTCTGGCCATTTTGAGCCTGTAATCGAACCTACAAATGCTGATTCTCCAGATACTCAACGAGTCTAAAGGAAGCCAGTTTTATTGCTTATTAACCACAACAGTTTTCAGCTGTGCTAACATAATTGCAAAAGGGTTTTCTAATGATCAATTAGCCTTTTAACATGATAAACTTGGATTAGCTAACACAACGTGCCATTGGAACACTGGAGGGATGGTTGCTGATAATGGGCCTCTAGATATTCCATAAATAAAATCTGCCGTTTCCAGCTACGATAGTATTTCACAACATTAACAATGTCTACACTGTATTTCTGATCAAAATTATGTTATTTTAATGGCCCAATAAAGCTTTTTTCCCCCCAAAAAAACAAGGACATTTAAGTGACCCCAAACTTTTGAACGGTAGTGTATAGACACACCCCTCAAGTATGGAAACACTTCTGAGTGAAATAAAATGCTCTACGCATTTGACTGGTTTGTGCCCAATTGACACCGCCCCCAGTTAGAGGGGAATAAAGCAGCCGTAGTGTTACAAAGGAACTTTATTTAAACACACAAGGAAGATGAGTATGGGAATGTATACTGAACAAAAATATAAAACGCAACATAAGGTGTAACGTAGACGCAGGAAGCAGGTGCAGTTAGTGAGTTTAATATCAATGAACCTGGAATGATGCAAAACAAGAGAAGCATCTGACACAGAAACAAACAACACTACCTGAAAACTAGTAACAAAAGAGTGCTATTAGAAGGGTAAATAAGCAGGGAGCAATGAGGTCCAGTTGTGACTGATGAGATGCAGGTGTGCGTGAAGATGGGTTGCCAGGACCAGTAGTTAGTAGACCGGTGATGTCGAAGGGGAGGAAACATGATAGTGTACAACAACCCCCCCCCTTTAAATGATAGTTATGTACACTGGTTGTGTAAATTGCTGTTTTCACCGAACTCTGTACCGAATCCACTAAGGCTGTGCACAGCTCCTGTTCTTAACCCCACCCTCTATTCTGAAACTTGCATGTTCGAAATGAGGCTTCTCCGTTCTGAACAAAGTCTCTCCTTATCCTTATTGCCAGGTCGCAATTGTAAATGAGAACTTGTTCAACTTGCCTACCTGGTTAAATAAAGGTGGAATAAAAAAAATAAAAATCCTCTATTCTAAGACCAACCAGTTCTTAACTCACAAGAGAACACAGAGGACTCAGAATATTTGGCCACCTCATCCAGTAGAGATCAGTTCGTTCGACACATTGAGACAGTTGTGGTGGATTAAGGAGAAGTAACAAGGTTGGGCTTTATAAAGCAAGCCCCAAATCAGAATCTCTGAGCTCGCTCTAATCACACTGTGTGTATGGTGACTTGCTCTCTTATTAATACTTTTTGAATAAAGAATATCTGATTGTTAGTGGTTCATGTCTCTCCTCATTATGGATTAGAATATCCACGACACCTCACTGCTGTGATGAACCGCCTGCTCCTTGAGGCGGATGGCGCGTCGGTCTGGCTTGGAGTCCATGGGGCCAGGGCTGACTGGTAACCCAGAACACACTGGAAGGTAGTCAGCCCAGTGGATGAATGACAACTAATTCTGGGCATACTCCACCCAAGGAAAGAATCGGGCCTGTCATGACAAATAGTGTCCTCTGCGTCACAATGGGATTCTATAAACTATTAGCGTCAGTTGCTGTATCAACGGTGTGATGACCCAATGATTAGAGTTTGAGATTACCACCTAAATTACATTCTTTTCATCGTCGCTATGCTAACAAGGCAGCATTCCGACCACAATTTCACTGTTTGAACAAGTTGCTTAACTAATCAAATTAAAACATTAATTCAAACTACTTTTGGGTACCTTGTTAACATTACAACATGAAATCCATGTCTTAAACATCGCTACGTTACTGGCAAACAAAGTGTAATCTGCGTGACACATTAAAGTTACTTACTCTACGAAGTAAGTAAGTCTCCACTCCATTCATATGCAAATCCGTTTTATTTTTTATCTGGGTCTCACATTATGATAAAGCAAGAAAACTTAACAGATAATGACAACAGTATCTGATGTTATGTAGTTGGTAATGGAGGACATCAGGTATATCCAGGTCTGGGTGTTAGGCAGAACCCCTAGCTCCTGGAGAACAGGAGCAGAATTTAGAGGGAACAGGTAGGAGACCGAGACAAACACACAGGTTACACTTTACTGTGAGAAAATGTGATGATTAGTGCTGTGTTAGAAATGGGAGATATGTACTTTAACACTTTTGGAAGGTATAGCTTACCTCAGGCTGGTCCCCCTCCGACTCAGAGCACAAAGAATCAGAGTGATCTGAACGCACTGGTTCCGGTGGATGGGACACCTCCCCTCCCCTCTGTCTGTCTAGCGAAGAGACCTAGTTAAGGTCATTTGGAGTTACCATAATTGCTTACACCTATCCATTTGATTAATCAGGTTTACCTTATAGCTAGACACCTCAATATGACAGACATAACATCAGTCGAGGCTGCTGAGGGGGATTCGAATGGAGTCAATTGAATGATATCAACCACATGGAAACCACGTGTTGGATACCATTCCAGACATTATGAGCCATCCTCCCCTCAGCAGCCTCCACTGAACAATAGGTATAGCTAGCAAGATGGAAAATGGTTGTACATAGCTACATACGCCCAGTTATCTAATAGAAGCTTAACGTTACCCTGAATGGTTGTCGAGATCAGTGGTTTCTTCATAGTACTTCGCCTGTTTGGAAAGATAAAAGAAAAATCGGAGGGATGCCATTGAAGTGCAAGCTACAATAACAGTAGTTAGCTAGAGTTAAATAAAACAGCCACTGTAAATGGCTAGGCAGGCTGAGGTAAATAAGTACAGTAGCTAGTAACATCAATCTAAACACAGATGAAATTATTATATAAAGACATGGTAAGGAAAGTGTGTTCTCTTTCCAGTCCTCTGAAGCAGCAGGTAGTCAGGTTGTCACCATCAAAGACACCATCCATGGAGAGCAATTCTGAGGAAATAACTTTGCGTGGACTGCGCGAGTGTTTATGCGGTGAAATAGAACTGCCTGCAATCTCCTTCCTTCACGAGCGCTATGAAGTAAAATAGAGCCAAGCAACCAGCATAGCAATGGACGCTTTGGTTCATTTTGTAATCCGGTCAGAATGTTCTCGCAACAGCCCTAGCAACAGAAGCTAGAACTCGTCGAATCCCATTGTGGCGCAGAGGGGACACTATTTGGCATGACAGGCCCACTCCACCTGCCGGTCCTGGCAGTGACTCCTCAGGAACCTCCCCAGCTCCAGGTTCTCTCCACCTGCCTGTTCGGCTGAGGACAGTACCTGGAGGTGAGGCTGACTGTGACCCCCAGCTTTTCCATGAAGCCTTTCCATACCCGTGATGTGAATTGTGGGCCTCCAGAAGGCCATAGTGCCAGAAGACCTGCTGGAACAGTGCCTCAGTGACCTGGAGAGCGGTAGGGAGCCCAGACAGGGATGAAACAGCATGATTTAGAGAATCTGTCCACTATCAGCAAAATTATGGTAAAACCATCAAAAGAGGGGAGATCAGTACCAAAGTCAATGGACTGACGAGACCACGGACGCTGAGGCACAGGAAGGAGTTGTACTGTTGCGGGGGGATTTGGATTGTCAATTCAGGTTCAGATTGTGCTCAGTGGGCTACGTCCTGCGCCAAAGTGGGCCACTAGTATTTATCAGAAAGGGATTAATAGTGTGGGTGATAGAGTGTCCAGTGGCGAGGGATGTGTGTACCCAGGCCAACAGCCGAACGCTCACCCCTGTGGGAACATAGCTGCACTCTGGAGGGCAGGTGGCAGGAGTGGGTTTCACTCCAGAGCCTGGCGGATGTCCACATCTACATCCCAACACACAGGGCCAAAAATATGGCAGGACCAATTGATTGGCTGGTGGACACTCACAGGGCTCTCAACCGGCATGGAACCACAGGATACGGAAAAGCAGGTCCTCTGACATCCTGATCACCGAGCGGTAATTTTCCTACTTGACCATGTGATGTTGGAGCCACGGGAGATCAAGGATTACCTTGTGTACAGGTGCGGAGGGAAGGCTTTTCTGGTGCATAGGTCCCACGTGAGGGTGCTGTGATGTGTATCACTGAGCTGAATCCCAAAGGTTCTGTGTCCAGAGCTTGGATAGGAAAAGGAGAGGAGAACGGGTATGAGGTTAAGTTCAGGGAGGAGGCGAGGACCTGGTCAATGAAGTTCCACTAGAGCTAGATACAACAGCCAGCGAAATAGGAACCGTAAAGGGTTTGGCAGAAAACAATGAAAATGGAATACTCATGCCAACCCTGGGATATGGAAGGTCACGTGTCCGCCCCTCTGCACTAGTGGAACATACCGGTGGATGCCCTAACCATGGAGGTTCGGGCGTACCGGACACCACTGACACCGGTAACCCTCCTGGCCGCAATAGGGACAGAGCCCCAGCTGTCTCTGGCGATGCCACGGAGAGATGTTGCCCCTACCTCCATGGGGTTCAGGTTCGGATTCAGAATGGTCAACAAGGAGGGAGAGAGGCAATGGGGCTACAGACGCTCCCAAAGGTTATCCAGACGGATGACCATTGGATTGAGTGAGTCGAAGGTTAAAGTGTCATCTCAGCATGCCAACTGCAGCTTGACTTCTTCGCGCAAGCCGGTTCATTCCATCCGCTGGATGCTGCTACTGTCTGAAAGGTGAGTGCTTATGCCACCGTGGTCTGGCCTTCCTGCCGTAGTTGGAGTAGGCGCTCACCCCCCTTTGGTGGATGGTCGAAGACCCCGCTGAACCCCTCATAGGAACCAAGATCCGCCAGACAACCGTAGCCCACTCCAACACTCACCTGGTCTGCAGGGAAATAACCGTGGCAACCTTAGACCTCTCAGTGGTGTGGGCTCTCATCTGATGAGTGAAAGAGGGAGCACTGGAGTAGGAAGCCACGTGATTTGGATGGAGACCCATCATATTTGTCTGGGAGGGACAAACGGGCATCGTTGACATGGGCAGACTATTGGACAGGCTGGGGTGCTGGCTCGACCCGTGGTGGAGAATCCTCCGGTGGTTGGAGGTGACACCCCTCTGGAAATGTCAAAGAACAAGGAGGACCTCTTCCATAGCCATCCCCAGTTGTGCCAGCTGGTCGTGGTGTTGGAGAAGTAAGTGTCTATTTGCTGACCATCTGGGAGATGTCCTGCGTAACTTAACCGCTGATTCCATTTGGTGAGGTAGTATTTTGTAACGTAGACACAGGTAATCAGGACGCAGTTAGTGAGTTCAATAACATGGCCCAAAACAAGAGCAGCACCTGACATGAAAACAGTGTGCAATACTACCTGAAAACTAATGATAAAAGAGTGATATAAGAAGGGTAAGTAATCAGGGAGTAATGAGGTCCAGGTGTGAGTGATGATGAGACGCAGGTATGCGTAATGGTGGTTGCCAGGTGTGTGTAAATATGGGTTGCCAGGTGTGTGTAAATATGGGTTGCCAGGACCAGTGGTTAGTTGACCAGCGACGTCGAATGTCGGAGGGGAGGAGTGGGACTAGACATGACAGTTGGTCCCATGTTTCATGAGCTGAAGTAAAAGATCCCAGAAATGTTCTATTTCTCTCAAATGTTGGGCACAAATTTGTTTACATATTTGTTAGTGAGCAGTTCTCCTTTGTCAAGATAATCCATCCACTTGACAGGTGTGTCATATCAATTAGCTGATTAAACAGCATTATCACTACACAGGTACACCTTGGGCTGAGGACAATAAAAGGCAACTCTAAAATGTGCAGTTTTGTCACACAACACAATGCCGCAGATGTCTCAAGATTTGAGGGAGCGTGCAATTGACATGCTGATTGAAGGAATGTCCACCAGAGCTGTTACCATAGAATTGAATGTTCCATTCTATACCATAAGCCGCCTCCAATGTCGTTCTAGAGAATTTGGCAGTATGCCCAACTGGCCTCACAACCGCAGACCACATGTAACCATGTAGCCCAGGACCCCCGCTTCTTCTACCTGCACATATTGCAATACAGCTATACACCAAGGCAGCATAAAACATTAGTAACAACTAACTGTTAAGAACAATCTACACTTCACACAACTCACTTTGGGCACGCACACCATCCTAGAAGTCCAGCGATATGAGTGAGTCCAGTTGTTGATGGGCAGACAAAGATGTTGCTTTCTACCACTGCTTGGGGGAGACTGCAAGTATTGTGTGACCTGTATGGTCAAGAGGATGAGCAGATGTCCGGCCCCCTAACAACCTATCCGGAAACAGCTCCCACATGTCAGGGGGAGTTTGTGCTAACCTGCTGTTTTTGACTCTCTCTCTCTCTCTCTATGGCAGCTGCTGTTTCAACCTCTGAAAGCTGCAATATGTAACTTTTTGGGCGATCTGACCAAATTCACATAGAAATGTGTGTTATAGATATGTCATTTTCATTGAAAGCAAGTCTAAGAAGCAGTAGATATGTTCAACTGTATGTGCATAATTTCTATGCTTCCCATTCTTATGTTTCGTTTTTTGGGTCTTTTACTTTCAGTTTTGTACACCAGCTTTAAATACCATATTTTTGTTTATTGAAAATATATTTCACAGTGGTTTGGATGGGACAATGATTACTTACACAATATATTGCTTGTTTTGTCAAATAAACGGAAAGTAGACTAACTATGTTAGCAACCAGGAAATGGTGTAGTGATTTCTGCATATTGCACCTTTAAGGGAACCCCTTTTGGCTCAATTACACTCCCAGAGGCAAAACTTTCATAGCCTAACGCCTCGATCACACAAACATTGGCTTCGCAGATAGAACAATGAGACAGTTATTTCACCGCATCCACTCACTACCAAATATACCAAACATGGTAGTGAGAGGAAGCCTACTGGCCAGCTGTGGGAGTGAATTTGGGCAGACATTCTGCAGATTTTCTCACTGATGACACATTTGATCTCAATACAGTTATCAACAAACTGGACTACGTTTTGTATACTTTACCCTTTGCAAAATATTTTAAAAAGCACGTTGTTTAGAAGGAGAACAAAGGCGAATGGAGTTATTGCACACGTGCACTTCACAGATGTGGCGTTCCCTGACGGAAATATGCGGATGCACGCTAGAACGCGTCAATTGGATCTTGCTAGTTCGTGCTTGGCTATGCCCACTTCCTTGCTTGTTCTGCCCACTATGACTCATTTATTGTTTGTTGTGGTCTATCTTGGTTTAGTTATAAAAAATCTTTGTAGTTATTTCATTTTGGTACACCTGGGACCAGATTCACAAAACCTTCTTAAGAAGAAATGTCTTCTTAACTGCCATTTTTCCTAAAGAAGAAAGTTAAGCAAATGTCTTATGTTTCTTCTTAAGCAAAAAATTAAGAAGAAATTAGATTCTTGAAAATAAAGTTATTGGAAATGTTCTTAATTCCAAGACAGCTAAACCGTTGTCTTGAACTCAGGTCAGTGAGAGAAAAAGCAATTGAAAGCAATTGAACATGTTTAGCTAGATAGCTAGCAAAAACGGTTGCCTGGCAACAAATATCTTAATAATATTTGTAATAAGATTTTTGAGAAGAAAATCATTAAATCTTGAGATATTGTTGAGTAATTGGATTCACGAAGCATTTTATGAACTTCTTCATTTTTTTCTTAAGAAGCTTCTTACATTTTTGCGTAAGAAGTGTTTTGTGAATCTGGGCCCCGAAGTACATACATTTCCAATAGAACGCTGGGTTTGCCTTGCTGCATTGCGTTGCAGAGGCAGTTGCAGTGCGTCCTGTGTAGTGCATATGGGATAGACGAGTCTAGATGATGAGATTATTATTGATAAGAGCGATAATACTTGTATTTCTCAAACAGCAATCAAGCATCATGTCACCAGAAGTAGATCATTGATGTTTATTAGAAAGGCGCATTAAGATCACTCTGCACTTTCACCAGGAGGTTGGTGGCACCTTAATTGGGGAGGACGGGCTCATGGTAACGGCTTGAGCGGAATAAGTGGAATGGTATCACATACATCAAACACATTATTTCCACGTGTTGGATGCCATTCAATTTGCTGCATTCAAGCCATTATTATCCTCCCACCAGCAGCCTCCAATGTTCATCATAACTTGTTTCATTTGTAGCCTAATAAACCTCATGGTTTCTCGAGTCCTCGTGGAAGGACCACACACCATATAATCTCGTGACTCCAAGTTTATTTTGATATTATTTATAGTTGCGCATCAAGTCCTTTCCACCGACATTTCTCGCATAATTCATTTTACTGACACAAACAGATCCCACAATGTTGAACAAACAATTGATTTTGTCGGCATTTCTAACATTTTACCTTAACTTCCTGTTTCCATCAGCGCTGTTTTGATTTACTCACATACAAAACTGGAATGGAAACGTGGTTTAAGAAATCTATTTTTACCTCTCAATTTGTAGTGTATATATTAAATATGTAATTTGTTAACATCAACTCAAGAGGGCAATTGAACATTCCACATCTGTTTTCATTTAACCAAATTGTGTCAGGATTTTCAATTTTCCTTATTGGACTGCATGGAAACTTTTCCGTAGTACCAGTCATGGTAGTGAAGCGCAATTGTGGGATGCACATTGCTAGGTGGGGTTTATCGTGTGGCTGTATAAATACATGAGCGCAACTTCACAACGTCTCTGCAAGCTCAGTCTGAGAAAGTTTTCCAGTCCCTATCTTTGGGCAGCCGGTAAAATATCCTATTTTTGATTCGATAAACCTACTCCAGGAACTTGAACACCGCGACATCGAGCCCAGGTAACAGTAATTTGTTTGAACTGTGTTAAACTGGGAAAGTAACTTCCCCGCTAGCCTACATTCTAAATACGGCTACGTTGTCAAGGAACTTTACTGTACTTTACCTACATCCTTGTTTGTTTGTCGTTTAGGTAGGCGTGTGTGCGTGGCTGGCGTAGTAGTGACTTTTTCATTATTTTTGAAGAATACTTTTATATAGGGGATCCTGTTATTTCTTGAAAACCATTGAACTAATTGACGAAACGGTTAATGTTTTGGGCGAGTTCTACATGATTCTAATTCTAGGCGTGGTCATCACACGACTTTTGCCATACCATTGTGAAATAGATGGGGGCAATTTGTTCTGCGGTGACAAATGCATAATTTGTGCATAAACACGAATTATATCCACATGTTATAGGCATGTTTAATTTTACTCTGTAATGATGTATCCTATCTAAGTGGCAGTCATAGCCAAATATTTTATTTTGTACCAGATTCAATGAGTCATAAAGTGTACGAGGTTGTTGGATGAGTCCACTGAAATGTAATTTGACCAAATTGGTCTTGTACTGTAGCATATTCTGGAAACAAAGAGCCTTTCATCCCTCCATTTAACACTCAGAAATGCAAAAGGCCTTGGTGTTCAATACAAAGGATGTTATTAATACTGTGGTTATTATTGAATCACCCTTGTCCTCTCTCTTCAGACCCATACCACCATGTCCTTCATCGCAGCCTTCTTGCAGCAGACCGTCTATCTGGGCCTGCCCGATGACTCGGTAAGGTTCTGCTCCACTTTCTAGAGGGAACTTCCCAAATCAGCTTTTTTTTCCCCCCCTTGTGGTATGCATGTGTGGAAAGTTACCAGGCAGTGTTTGTATATTTTTAGCTGGATTGAAAGGAGGGGGACCGGGGAGGTAGGACAGAGAAGTCAGACCAAAAGGGATGGCTGTTAAAGATAAAGAAAGGGGGTCAGAGTCTGAGATGCAAAATAATGGGAGGAGCATACTTGTGACTCATAAAAAGGAATTTAGGAGCCCTTCCCTTCAGAAACAGTTGAAACCGGGGGAAAACTGCACAATTCCTGCACTTTCCCCTGTCAGTAACATATTCTTTGTATGATTGTTAACATACTCTATGTGGTATGGGCTGTTCATTTCTTTGCTTCTATATCATTGTTCTGTATTTTGTGAAGATATACATTAATTCACTGCATGGAAACTAAGTGTTCTCTCTCGAATCTCTCAGACCTTACCCAATCAGGGCACTGTGACTCCTGACCCGCATTTCAGTGTCGATGGGGATGTAGGCATCTTGGATAAGGCCATCAAGGCCAAAGGTGAGATTGACATATTCTATATGTCTGTTACATATCTACTTTCACCCCTAGCTAGGTCCCGTACCACAAATGTCTCTCCATGCACTTTTTGTTTTCAATTTAAAGTTTTATTACCTTTTTGTTTCAGTCAAACAAAACAATTCACATGTAGCAGACATAAATAATATAATTAAACAACACTATCATTAATTGTTAGATATTTCCAGCTTTGGCTGAGACGAGCACAGAATTTGTTTAACAGCACCTTACACATTGATATATATCAATCACACACATTTCCTTAATCACCCCATTCACTCTGTCAAGTTGGAAATATGTTACTCGTGTTAGGACACTAAGTGTATGTCTCGTGTACCTACTTACAGGAGAGCCATTTGAATGTAAACTATTTTTTTTATTTTTTATAATTGTTTTTTGGTAGAAATGCCTTCTGGAACATGTGAACTTTCGTGTGCCTTAACAAATGTGTATACCCTCTGTAAATAAGAACTTACAGTAGTGACATTTTTTTCAAACTCACAACCCTGGCGTTGCAAGCGCCATGCTCTACCAACTGAGCCATACGAGTATCGTTTCTGTATTGAATATCGTGATACTAAGCCTGGTAGCAAAGTACAAAATTGAGTATCATGACAACACTAGTGTGAGCATGTCCGGGTCAGTGTTCATTGTTTCTTGCTGGTGAGTAGTCAGGGTTGCTTCACCATTTGGCCAGGGCCATTCAGATTTTGTATTAGTAAAAAAAAGGCTCATGGATTAGGCAACATACGCAACAGCCTTTCTTATTGAACAAGGTCATCTTGTGATGTAGGTGTGGATGAGAACACCATCATTGATGTGCTGGTGAGGAGGAGCAACGCCCAGAGACAGCAGATCAAAGCTACCTATGAGAAGGCTAGTGGCAAGGTAAGCTGTGACACACTTACCAACACAGTAGTTTGGTTTAGGATATGCAGCGGGTGGGTGGAGTTTGCACTTTAGAACCGATGGAATGATAGAAATTGTGCAAACTCCAGCCTAACACACACACTTGTATGACTGTGGAAGCGTGTCACCCCTCTCTCTGCAGCCTCTGGAGACTGCCCTGAAGTCTGCCCTAAAGGGAGACCTGGAGGATGTGGTTCTGGCTCTGCTCAAGACCCCAGCCCAATATGACGCCCAACAGCTCAAACTGGCCATGAAGGTAAACGTGCACGCAGCTAGTCACTCACTAACTCTGAATATACTACTACTTAGATTACAAACAACTGTGCAGATTCCCTCTTGTTTGGGTAAGCCTAGAGACTGTAACAGAATACAAATATTTAAAGAGTAATCAGTGGTGGGGAAGAGTAACCGTAAAGATACCTCAATAGAAAAGGACTCGAGTAAGACATCCAGTGAAATTCTACTTGAGTGAAAGTATTTGGTTTAAAATGTATTGAAGTATAAATAATTTTATTAATCAAATCAGATGGCACTTTTATTTATGGATAGCCAGGGGCACACTAACATTCAGACATAATTTACAAACGAAGCCTGTGTTTAGTGAGTCTGCCAGATGAAAGGCAGTAGGGATGACCAGGGTTTGTGTTCTGTTGATAAGTGCGTGAATTGGACCATTTTCCTGCCCTGCTAAGCATTCAAAATGTAACGAGTACTTTTGGGTGTCAGGGGAAATGTATGGATTAAAAAATATATATTTTTCTTTAGGGAAGTAATAGTACAAGTTGTCAAATATAAATACCCCCAAAAACGACTTCAGTAAAAGTACTTCAAAGTAATACTTAAGTACTTTACACCACTGAGTAATGAATCTGTTCTAAAGAAGGAGATGCGATGTCGTCATTCAGTATTCTTGGTCTGCTGCTTAGTCACACACACCCACTCACTTCCTCACATTCAGCCCAGAGTGACTCATTCTGATGTATTATTACACTGTTGTGAGGCAAAAAAATGTGACTTTTACAACTGGTGGGACTGTTTTAATATGTGAGGAGATGGTGCTGACGAGTATCTACTGTACTTTAGATTTCATGATGTGTGATGTGTCTGGTATAGCGGTAGACTCAAAAATGAGCTATTATTGAACAAGTGCAGGTAGTCCCTCCATGTTTTGTGTTTGGGGCATAATTAACACTACCCTGCACTTTCTGTTTGTGTTATCAGATCCTGGACTTTTCTTAGCTTTACGACTGATGTGACCTGACCCTTTTGTCCTTGTTGACTGTTCACACCTCTCCCCTCTCGACTTCTCTCTCAGGGATTGGGCACAGACGAGGATACTCTGGTTGAGATTCTGGCCTCCAGGACCAATAAGGAGATCAGAGAGATAAAGAAAGTCTATAAGGGAGGTGTGTCCGCAATATGTAAATATGTCTATGTAAATGTCCTGTATGTGATATTTACAATTAACCAATCATGGCATTTTCATTGCTAGAATACAAAAAAGAGCTAGAGGATGACATCAAATCTGACACAGGCGCAGACTTCAGGAATGCTCTGCTCTCGCTCTGCAAGGTGTGTTTTATTCTTTGTGTGTTTTATAGTTTGTTAATTGTGCCAAAATATTTAGCTTTAAACATCACTCACCCTCTCACTCGATTACTGTAGGCTACTAGGAATGAGGACACCATGGTGAACCAGGAACTTGCTGACAGTGATGCCAGGGTATGGAGGAGAGGAAGAGAGTGAATGTGTGTCAGAATCAAGTTTGGGCACCTCAAAGAGTCAATGTGTAATGCGAACCCAGTGTGTGTGATGCCTGTGCCTACTGTATCTGTCTAGGCCCTGTATGAGGCTGGAGAGAAGAGGAAGGGAACAGACTGCTCTGTCTTCATTGACATTCTGACCACCAGAAGTGCTCCTCAGCTCCGCCAAGGTGAATATACACACAAACTGCACATGTATACACACATTTGGTAAAGAAGACATTGCCCAATAACCTTACACTAATTATTTTCTCACCACCTGTTCATTATGTCGTAGCTCTATAGTGTGATTTTGTTTCTGTCATCAGTTAGACCAGGGGTGTCAAACATATGGCCCACGAGCACATTCAATCCTGCCTGCGGGTGCTTTGGTAGGGGTGGGTGGGGGGTTTATTTATTTTATATATTCAGTCAACATTTTAAATGACCAACTAAATCAAAACTACAAATGATAATGGACCTACATTGAAACGAAAGCTAACAGTCAGGGAGCATTGGAAGTGACATGGGACCTTATTTTTACTGCCAAGATGTATAGTACATTTTAAGTGTGGCCCTCCGAACCTCAGTGAAGACCGACTGCAGCCCGCAAAATTAGTCTGACACCCTTCTGTTGAAGTCAAGTGACACATTTGTCCAGAATTTATTTTAGACACTTCATACATTTCTTTTCACTGCAAATACCTGAGTGTGGACTTCAATGATAAAATAAAAAATGTTAATTTTGGTCAACACCACAAATACTAATAGAATCTAGATGTGTTTTTTTCATACACTGCATGTACAAGCACACATGGTTGATAATAATTTCAAGTACATAATCCTTTCCCACTCTCTCTTCCTCTCAGCGTTTGAGAGGTACACCAAGTACAGTAAGGTGGATGTGGCAAAGGCTATTGACCTGGAACTGAAGGGAGACATTGAGAACTGTCTGACTGCCGTAGGTGAGTGAACATAGCCAGGTCCAAGCCTAGTAATATTCCAATACACAGATTATTTGAGGACATCACCCTCAATCCATGTCTTCTGCTGCATCACACCCTTCACTCGGCCTTAGTCCTGTAACATTACATCATGGGCTCCATTTTCTTCATTCAAATAAGGCCACACTGAGCAAAATAAGTCTTGAGACTAAAATAATTGTCTTTTTTTTATATATAAATGTGGTTTCATATTATCCAATTACTGATTGCAAATGCCTGTCATTTCATTCCTCTTCTGTTTTGTGTGGACAATGGAGCTCTGTCTGACTAAGAGGTTAAGAAAAGACCATAGGAACAGCTGGAAAGTCTCTTAGCTGACATTTTCAACCTCTCCCTGACCCAGTCTATAATGCCTACATGTTTCAAGCAGACCAAAATACTCACTGTGCCCAA
The DNA here is from genome assembly GCF_023373465.1 of Oncorhynchus keta. NCBI lineage: Eukaryota > Metazoa > Chordata > Actinopteri > Salmoniformes > Salmonidae > Oncorhynchus > Oncorhynchus keta. The sequence continues at coordinate 9,057,693 of NC_068445.1, read as the reverse complement.
GAATGTCAAGGTAACCCGTCTAAATGGCATCTGTAGCCATGAAATGCTTTGCAAGGCTGGTCATGGCTCACATCACCACCATCCCAGACACCCCGGACCCACTCCAATTTGCATACCACCCCAAAGGATCCACAGATGCTGTCTTTTTTGCACTTAACACTGCCCTTTCCCACCTGGACAAAAGGAACACCTATGTGAGAATGCTATTCATTGACTACAGCTCAGTGTTCAACACCATAGTGCCCTCAACAGTCATCACTAATCTCAGGACCTTGGGACTAAACACCTCCCTCTGCAACTGGGTCCTGGACTTCCGGAAGGGCCGCCTCCAGGTGGTGAGGGTAGACGATACATCCGCCACACTGACCCTCAACACGGGGGCCCCTCAGGGATGCGTGCTTAGTTCCCTCCTGTACTCCCTGTTCACCCACGGCTACGTGGCCGCTCACGACTCCAACACCATTGTTAACTTTGCTGACAACCCAACTGTGGTAGGCCTGATCACCTACGATGATGAGACAGCCTATAGGGAGGTTAGAGGCCTGGCAGTGTGATGCCAGGACAACCTCTCCTCAACGTCAGCAAGGCAAAGGATTGTGGACTACAGGAAACAGAGGGCGGAGCACGCCTCCAGCTACATCAACGGGGCTGTAGTTGAGCGGATTGAGAGCTTCAAGTTATGTCCACGTCGCTAAGGAATTGTCATTGTCCACACACACCAACAGTTGTTAAAAGGCACAACAATGCTTCTTCCCCCTTAAGAGGCTAAAAAGATTTGGCATGGGCCCTCAGATCCTCAAAGTTCTACAGCTGTACCATCGAATGTCTTGACTTGGTATGGCAACTGCTTGGCATCTGACCGCAAGGCGCCACAGAGTAGTGTGTACGGCCCAGTACATCACTGAGGCAGAGGTCCCTGCCATCCAGGACCTCTATGCCAAGCTGTGTCAGAGGAAGGCTCTACAAATTGTTAATGACATCAGACACCCAAGTCATAGACTGTTCTCTCTGCTACCACACGGAAAGCGTTACTGATGCACAAAGTCTGGAACCAACAGGATCCTCTGCAGCTTCTACCCCTAAGCTGTAAGCCTGCTAAATAGTTAGTCCGGGGTAGCTATTTGGTTAACTGCATTGACCCTTTTTGCACAAACTCTTCTGACTCCTCACATAGATATTAGAGGCATATCTATCCTGTTGCCGAGTCACTTTACCCATACTTGTATGTACATATCTACCTCATACCACTGCACATCGCCGCAGTCCTTGTACCCCATGTATATAGCCAAGTTATTGCTACTCATTGTTTTTATTCCTTGTCTATTTTTCTCTGCGTCGTTGGGAAGGGCCTGTGAGTAAACATTTCACTGTCTACACCTGTTTACAAAGCATGTGTAATTAACATTTGATTGAATCCCCTCTACCTATCCCGCTTGTCCAGTCTTAGCCTTTTGGGGGCCTTAAGCAAGTCCCTACCTTGAGACAGTTTTGGAGAATGCCCCTTGTCGATGATGTCACTTGACTGTTTTTCCTTTGTCTTTCAGTGAAGTGTGCTGGAAGCAAGCCTGCTTTCTTTGCTGAGAAGCTCAACTTGGCAATGAAGGTGTGTTAACTGTTAAACATTGTTAGGTTTTATGTACCAGATGAGAGGTTGCTCTGGGTCCTGATCATTATGGTACGTAACAGAAATGCATATTTAAAAACAAAAATGAGCATTTCTTGTTGGAAAAATCCTGGTAGTTTCTCCCTGTTTAGTACATTTTTCTACTTGTTTTAAGATGTGACATTCTACACAAGAACACTGGTTATGCACATACTGTACAAGACAGCACAAACAGATCTGGATTTAGGGTAAGGAGCTTCCACTATCCGGTTATACATCTTCAGTTTGTGTGTCTGTGCCATACCCCAGGGTAAAGGAACCAGGACCAATATTCTGACCCGGGTCATGGTGAGCAGGTCTGAAGTCGACCTGGCCCGGATTAAACAGGAGTACAAGAAGACGTTTGGGAAAACCCTCTCCCAGGAAATTCTGGTGAGCAAACATCTCCACTTTCTTTAGTGGCAATAATAGACAAGTTACTGTTTTCAAAGATTAAGCATAGTACTGGATTAAAAATCTAATTAAACAGATCCTCCATTGAGAATGTTTTATATCCAGGACTACACTTAATCTGGGTCTGGGGAACTGACACCACCCCCTCCGAGTTAAGTAATGCATCACATTGTATAAGGCATTCTGATTACTAGGTCCACTCGGCATTTGGACAAAAGACAAACCATTTGGGAAATATGGCATCTGAAGATAATTTAACTAAAATTGTATAATGGTGTGACATGTCTAAACATGATTGACCTTTACATTTTGCAGAGTAACTCTGTGTTCTCTCTTACCTCCTTAGGATGACACCAAGGGAGACTATGAGAAGATCCTACTGGCCCTGTGTGGAAGTGACAACTAACTTTCTCTCAGATCTCACCTGGAGCCAATTACCACAGTGCATGAGTGCCAATGGAGAATAATGTACATAAATGTTCCACTCCCAAATGCAAAATATTATGGTTCATGACAACTGAAATGGCAGTCATGATGCATTGTTCTCTACCTGCTAACAGCAATGAGCACAGTAAACATGGTAAGCAGCATTGACAAATATTTAGCCAAGCTTCAGCAGACTTGAGGATCTATAGTGCAATATACCAGACACCATTTTGTGTGGCAAGAATATGCAGTGGCCTGGATAACTGGTCCTTTGTGCAAATAAAGTGTTTTGTGGCTCCAAATTGTCTGACTTGATCTGTGTGTGTGTGTATTTTTAAGTCTCTGCAACATGGCATGTTTATTATTTTCAAAATGCAGCATATAGCTTAAGGTTTAATTTGAGAATCAACTTAAGACCATGCCGTGAGCTCAATTCACAACATTGTAAAACACAGGCAGACATGATATGTGTGATTAATACAAATTAAGGATCTCGCTCTCGATTTGTAAATGGCTTTAATTGTATTAAATTTACAGTAGCTAAGATGGTCATGTGATGTTAGTGCATGTAAAGCAGAAGAGGCTGGTGGGGGTGGGAGTTTTTGGAGGATGGGCTCAATGTAATAAAGGACACAGTATCAAGCATACAAAAACCACATGTTTGACGCCGTTCCACTTATTCTATCCATTACAATACGACCATATTGTAAGGCAGGCCTAATTTCAATAAAGTGCTCACCTCGGTCATCATGAAGCTCTTTGAAGGCTGGTCATGGCCCACATTAAGGCCAGCAGGCCAGGCACACTGGACCCACTCCAACAGATTCATGGAATATACTGTTTACATTGATTTTTCACACAGCCGTAACACATCTGGACAAGAGGAACATCTACGTGTGTATGCTGTTAACTACAGTTAAGCATTGTTCCTTTCAAGTTGAAAGTGTGTGTTTGCCAGCAACAGCCCCAAAACATCACTGCTCTAGAGGAGATCTGCATGGAGGAATGGGCCAAAATACCAGCAACGGTGTGTGAAGACTTACAGAAAACATTTGACCTCTGTCATTGCCAACAAAGGGTATATAACAAAGTATTGAGAAACTTTCGTTATTGACCAAATACTTACTTTCCACCATAATTTGCAAATTCATTAAAAATCCTACAATGTGATTTTCTGGATAATTTTTTTCCCCTCATTTTGTCTGTCATAGTTGAAGTGTAAATTACAGGCCTCATCTTAAGTGGGAGAACTTGCACAATTGGTAGCTTACTAAATTTTTTGCCCCACTGTACATGTACAAATTACCTTGACTAATCTGTATCCCGTACATTGACTCGGTACTGTTGTACCCCCTGTAAATAGCCTCGTTATTTTGAGTTCCAATTTTTATATACTTAAAAAAAAACTTCTGTAAATATTTTCCTGGATTCACTTCGCTAGCAACAATGAATATATTTAGTTATCAACAGACTTCTCACAATAGCACATTGGTAGTAGTCAGTGACATATCAAAGCTAAGTAGGACTGGGGGTCAGGGTTAGGGGTTAGGGGTTGGGGTTGGGGTTAGGGTTAGGGGTTAGGGTTGATTAAAACCCTGGATGGGAGACCATGATTTTTTTGAAATCCAATTCATTTTCCACAGATTTCACATCACAATACGTTGACAAATGAAATTGAAAAAACATTGATTCAAAGAGTTTGTGCCCAATGGGAAGAATCATTTGAACAGCTTTCTTCTACAGCGTTTGAAGGACAGGAAAGAGCGTGGAGATGTGGAAATGGACCGCTAGGAAGAAGGAAAGGAGCTGAGTGTAGAGGGAAGCAGTGTGGTGAGGAAGATAGGCGTTAAGTACAACAACAAAAAATAATAACGTACTCCAGTAGTTCAGAAATGTACCCTGATGAGACTGAGGATGAATTACAGTACCTGTGGTGGCAGGTGCAGTGAAGACCGTCGAGTTTGAGCCTCGTCCAGTGGGAGTGAGATTTTTGGAGAGAATGGACCCTTGCCTTCTGGCTAATCCAAATGTGGTGTCAGGTTGGGTGGAGAAGAGGTTGGGGACTGTTGAATCGGTAAAAGTCACTCGAAGTGGACTTGTGATGATTTTTTTGGTGTGTCTTCTGCCCAGAGGGACAGGGCGCTCCGTACCACACGCCTCGGGACAAGACGTGACTTGCTTTGCTCTCCGGAGCAGGGCGCCATTGAAAGGAGTAATAACTGGGGTGGAACTATGTGTTAAGAGGGATCATCTGAAATTGAAGATTCCCAGTGTCTGCGACACCCATGGTTTGGTGCCACACAGACCTGGTGGAGAGCCTGCTGAAATAGAGAAGACACTGAGGTCGTTTGAGTGGTAAGGCGAATGCAACCGACTGTAGACAAAAGTTGAGGATTGAAGTCGGGGGAGGTGCATCTGCGAAAACTTGTGGTTTTCCAACAGCAAGGCTCAGTGCAACATGCCAGTGTTGCCATTGCTTATAAAAGTTGTTCTTTATAATGTTGAAATAAAAATGTCTCCAACCTCGATATCAAAAACTGAAAATCTATCAATCAAATTGATTTATAAAGCCCTTTTTACATCAGTAGATGTCACAAAGTGCTTGTACAGAAACCCAGCCGAAAACACCAAACAGCAAGCAATGCAGATGTAGAAGTACGCAGGCTAGGAAAACTCACTAGAAAGGCAGGAACCTAGGAAGAAACATAGAGAGGAACCAGGCTCTGAGGGGTGGCCAAAATAAGTGTGTACATTTTACAATAATTTGGTGAGAGAGCCTCAAATATCACTTCATTTTTACATATCCACTGTAAAGGCCTACGTGAATTACAGCAAAGTTAGTTCCTGTTTGACACAAAAACACCTTAATCATTGGTTGACAATAAAGCCTCCCACAATGCAGGCAGGCGATGGCCGCAGGACGAAATTGTTGAAGAGGAACTGCTGAAACTTGCAATCGACTGCAGTCAAAACTTCATTAACTGTGATCACATGATTTTTATAAAGTAATTTAGGCGCAAGTCTGACAATTTTTATCACCATGATGCAACACACTTTGAAAGGTGGTGACCAATGATGGTCACTGACTTGACAAAAGTGATCAGCTCGAACACGCCCACTATGTCCTGCTGAGTTTTGATGCAGAGTCTGAGAGCTTTTGTCCCGAACTCATTACAGTGTTTTAGGTGCCAAGCTTGTGGTCATGTTGCAGCAGTGTGTAGGAAGGAGATGCCTTAATGTGAGAAGTGTGCAGGAGGGCATGAGACAAAGGAACGTGCAGTATCCCTGGAAAAAGCTGTGTTTGTTAACTGTAAGGGTACCCATAGTGTTGGAGATCAGAAGTGTATGGTGAGAGAATGGCAGGTTGAGGTTGACAGGATCAGAGTAGTACAGAAGGTGTCGTATGCTGAGGCAGTGAAGAGAGTAGTAGAGGAAGATGGATCCAGGGCGAGAGATCCTAAGAGGCTTCCTATAAGTAGGTCGAGGCCAGTAGAGAGTGATTGGAAAATCTTGTGATTTGTTAAGGTTGACTTCTTAACATTCATAGCAATGGTTATTAATTGTACCGCAGAAATCACAGAAAATAGATGTTGTGGTGGCAGCTGCAGTTGAACGATATAGTGTCCTGTTCTCCGAGGCTGCCGGCGGCCAAGTAGTGGAATAGCGGTGAGGTTGTAATGGGTGTAGGGCTAGTTGGTAGGGCAATTTTTCTCCTCTTTTCTTTTCCCTCTTTGTGTCACAAAATGTAATGAATTCACACTACAGAACAGTAGGTAGACACAGCCCACACAATAGGTGGCGGCATGCACCTCTAACGAATGTTTGCGGACCGCCGTAATAATATATAAGAAGAAGCGTTGTGGCCGAATCGCAACTGTGGTGGTGCTTGGGAAAGATGGCGGAAGTGGATGATGAGTTCGAATCCAGCAGCGCGTCGAAAAAAGTTGGTGAAGACGAATGTTCAGAATGGGCAACAGCAGTATTGAAAACTGGAACAAAAAGAAAATAGTCTAAAATTGGAGTGGAGGATATGTGTATGAATGATAATGAATCACTTCTTATTGGGATGCATATGTGGGAGACATGTTTATTTATGTGTCGAAAATGGTGAAGTATGCGATGGGAAAAGTGGAGTCTGTCAGAGTGACCAGGTGTGGTCTTATTTTGATTAATTGTATTTCTGAAGAACAGATGAAGATTTCAGTGAGCCTAAAAAGAATCTGGACAACATAAGTCTTGTGTTTTGAACTTTGGAGTAGAGCACCCGTCAAAGGAGTTCTCTCAGGGGTGACGATGGAACCCCTGAATATAATTCCTGGTGTGGTTGGTGCCCCGCTGGGTGAATGGGCAAAAATAAGAAAGTCTGTCGGGTCCTGTTGTTTTTTGGTAAAGAGCAAATACCAACGCATGTGAAGCTTGGTTATGTAATATATGCTGTAAGAGCTTTTGTCCCGAAACCATTGCAGTGTAAGAATTTAAAAGAATTTGGCCATGTTTCAAGTGTGTACAGATGGACAGAGTATATTGAAGAATGGTGTGTAGAAGGACGACAGTGTTGCATTTGTGGTGCCGATCATGATCCCGAGTTCCTGGAGTGCCCTGTAAGGGTGAAGGAGATTCAGGTGGCAAAAGTTAGTGGTCAATCGAATCTCCTATGCGGAGGCGATTCAAATAATTGAGAAAACTAGTGAAGTTATGGTAGTGGACGCACCCTGTAGTAAATGTTTGCTCCCAGTCAAAAGATATCATGTGGATTTGTGGCGTTCATTGCCACAGTTATAAATTGTACGGCACAGGTCTCAAATAAATCAAAGACAATTGACATCATTGTGGCTGCGGCAGAAAAGTGTTTGTGACTTAAGGATTTTACATGTGAATACTTACAAGGGGTACTGCCGCCGGAAGACCCGCCCTCCCAGGTTCCCCTTGCGCATGTGTAGGGATCAGATCTGTTTTATTATAGTTTTTTATAACAGAAAAGTTGTTTGATTTAGTTTATTTATTTTGGTTTTGGTAGCTTGGTCGTTTTTTCTATATATATTTTGGGGAATCCTGTTTCCATCCCACACAGTAGGTGGCGGGAATGCACACTAAATTCTGCAATCGTCAATATTCCAAAGAAGAAGAATCTGTGAAAAAAACATTAATTTCGCTCCCAGATTTGTATACTGCAGCTACTGCTTTTTGAGCTCAATACAATGATTATCTGGAGATAAGTAAAGTTCTTAAAAAAAAAACATTCTCTGAAGAAGGTAATTCCGCACTGCATGGGCAATAGATAGTGAGAAGAGAGTATTAATGTAAAAGATCTAGTGGACATAGTGGTAGGCAACCTTTTCGGTTTTACGGTAGAAATGTTATATATTGCATAGTTTTTAAGCACTACTAGCCGTTTGGGAGTCAAATGAGCGGCTATTTTAGGTCAACAGAGCCAAACGCCCCGGAAGTATTTTTTCAAGGGCAGGGCGGAAGCGGATCGGCTTCGTCTAACAGATTCACCTATTCCAGTATGTAACAACACAACGTTGAAAACAGATTGCAGTGAGACAAACGTTTTATAATATTTGAAAAATTACGACCGAAATTGCTAGCTACTGGCACGCGCTGATACTTGTTCTGAATTGGATTTGGTATCACAGCGTTATCTTGATTATTGGCCATGCATGCGTATTGTTTGTAAGTGGTATGTCTAGCCTATTTACCGAGACATTGTTAGATTAGCTTGCTACTACCTTTAGCTTGCTACTATCTAAAGGTCATGTTTGGGCTGTAAAGTTGTATCTAGACATTGTCCCATTATGTCATACATTTAGTTCAAAAGGAAAATTAACTAGTTAAAGTTCATTCCTGCTGGTGAAAAAGCAAACGTTCGACAGCTGTCTGATGCATCAGTCTACAATAATCAATAATGTGTTTATTTCACTTTGCATAATAAAGCCCCAAGCTATGTTTCTTGCGAGTTCAATTCCGTTTGCTCATGTTTTAAAAATAAATACGTATCTTTTTTGTATTATTTTAAGGATATAGTGACAGGTAGAGAAGGAGATACAGAGAGTAGGGAACGAGGTGGGATTTGTAACCCCATTTCCAGGTGGCATGTGTGGTCTGGAGTCAGCAGTTCTACTACTACACCAGACTCCGGCACCAATTTGCTTATGTTTGTGAACTTTTTGTCAGTGAAATGATCCCCTCTCTCTCTTCCCCATCTCTCCTAGCCTGATCGACCCATTCGATCAGCTCCTGCCGGACCATCGTCATGACTTGAAGAACTGTCCTGTTCCCATTGAATCATGAATGACAAGCTGGTTTTCCTGGGCCTCCTGTACTTTGTCCAGGGAATCCCCTATGGGCTCCAGTCCTCGCTGCTCCCCGTCTACCTCCGTGGGGCGGGCCATTCCCTCACACGCATCGGCCTGACCAAAATCCTCTACTTCCCCTGGGTGCTCAAAGTCCTCTGGGCGCCTCTGGTGGACCGTGTGGGCACCAAGCGGCTCTGGCTTGTGGCTACTGTCTCAGGCCTGGCATTCACCTGCCTCTCCAGTGCCACCCTGTCCCCAGAGGCCCACATCTGGGGCGTGGCGGGGACACTACTGGCCATGAATGCCCTGGCGTCGGTTCAGGACATCGCAGTGGACGGGGCCGCTGTGGGACTGCTGAAGGGCCGTAGCGAGCTGGGCCTGGGCAACACGGCCCAGGTGGTGGGCTACAAGGCCGGCTCGGTGTTTGCCGGGGGTGGGCTCCTGGCTGTGATTGATGTGGTCGGGTGGGGCCCTATGTTCATGCTGTTGGCCTTTGTGTACTTCGGTGTGGCGCTGTTTGTGTGGGGGGCCCCCGTGCTGGATGATGAGCTGTTGAGGGGCCAGGCAGAGGGGAGGAGGGGTGTCCAGTCGGACGCTGTGCATCCCTGGAGGGTGTGGCGGAAGCTGCTGTCAGTACCTGGGACGCCCTGGACCATAATCTATGTTCTCACATACAAACTGGGTAAGTCTGCTAGTCTGTCTGACAGCCATGCACACTTGCCTATTGTACCAATTGGAGAAGTAGCTAAAAGTCCTAACACTAAACCTCAACTCTCAGCCTAATCCACTGTGAGGCTACTACATGCATAAGAAACCCACTATGTCATAAATGACTAGACCGTATGCCAAAACATGTTTTCTCGTAGTTGTCCAAGAGATCTAGGCTACCATCTCATTGATGTGCGGTGCCTGTGTTGAAAAGCACAGAGATAAATCTACATTGAACAAAAATATAAACGCATCATGCAAACATTTTTATGATTTTACTGAGTTAAAGTTCATATAAGGAAATCAGTCAATTGAAATAAATTCTTTAGGCCCTGATCTTTGGATTTCACATGACTGGGAATAAAAATGCCTAAAAAGGCAGGGGTGTGGATGAGAGAACCAGTCAGTATCTGGTGTGACCACCATTTGCCTCATGCATCGCAACACATCTCCTTCGCATGGAGTTGATCAGGCTGTTGATTGTGGCCTGTAGAATGTTGTCCCGCTCCTCTTCAATGGCTGTGTGAATTTGCTGGATATTGGCAGGAACTGGAACACGCTCTTTTACATGTCGATCCAGAGCATCCCGAACATGATCAATTGGTGACACGTCTGGTGAGTATGCAGGCCATGAAAGAACTGGGACATGTTCAGCTCCCAGGAATTGTGTACAGATCCGTGTAACATGGGACCATGCATTATAATAATAATAATAATAATAATACATTATCATGTTGAAACATGAGGTGATGGCGGTGGATGAATGACACGACAATGAGCCTCAGGATCAGGTCACGGTATCTCTGTGCATTAAAATTGGCATCGATAAAATGCAAATGTATTCATTGTCCATAACTTAAGCCTACCCATACCATAACCCCACCACTACCATGGGGCACTCTGTTCACCACGTTGATATCTGCACACCGCTCGCCCACACGCCATCTGCCCGGTACAGTTGAAACCGGGATTCATCTGTGAAGAGCACACTTCTCCAGGGTGCCAGTGGCCATCGAAGGTGAGCATTTGCCCACTGAAGTCTGGTACGACGCCGAACTTCAGTCAGGTCAAGACCCTGGTGAGGACGACGAGCATGCATATGAGGTTCCCAGAGACCTCTTCTGACAGTTTGTGCAGAAATTCTTCAGTTGTGCAAACCCCCAGTTTCATCAGCTGTCCAGGTGGCTGGTCTCAGACGATCCCGCAGATGAAGAAGCCGGATGTGGACGTCCTAGGCTGGTATAGTTACACGTGGTCTGCAGTTGTGAGGCCGGTTGGGCGTCCTGCCAAATTCTCTAAAACGATGTTGGAGGCGGCTTATGGTAGAGAAGTGAACATTCAATTCTCTGGCAACAGCTCTAGTGAACACTCCTGCAGTCAGCATGCCAAGTGCACACTCCCTCAACTTGAGTCATCTGTGAGATTGTGTTGCGTGACATTTTAGTGGCTTTTTACTGTCCCCGGCACAAGGTGCACCTGTGTAATAATCATGCTGCTTAATCAGAGATGCTCACTTCTTGAGATGCTCACTAACAGGGATGTAAACCAATTTTTGCACAACATTTGAGAGAGAAACTTTTTGTGCATATGGAAAATGTCTGTAATCTTTTATTTCAGCTCATGAAACATGGGACCAACACTTTATATGTTGTATTTATTTCTGTTCAGAATGTATTGTTTTACTATATCTATGTTGAATAGTCCTGTCACGTCATAATCTATCTCCACTTTGAAAAGCTTTACTGAATATAGTATAGCCAAAGTTTCATACCATTTAAGGATGACATTTTTTCATTTAAATGACTTAACACATTCTCAACTCATTCTCTAGGTAATTGGGGATTGGAGCGTATTGATTGGGCAGTATCTGTTTGAGTTCTATGAGAGAACATGACAAAACCTTCCGGGTTGTATTCATTAGTGCACTACGTCGCAAAGCCTTTTGCAACTGAAAACAGAACAAGCATTTCTTATTGGACAAGCTCTGATAATCCCGTCCTGTGTAGTATTTACTAAGGCAGGCAACAGAACACATTTTTAGACGGTTTGCAATGATGAACACAATTATGCGTTTTATATTGGTCCAATCCAAGTAATCCCCTCGCTGTTTCAGTCAGTTTTCTACAGTTTGGTGCCTAAATGAACACTACGCAGTCCCATAGCCGCTTTTGTGAGGTAAGGAAGACTTGAGAGAGGCCTTTTCTCCATTCGGCTGTGGTCTCATTTCTAAACACCAGATGTCTCTGTTTCCATACCATAGACTAGAGAGCCCTGCTCATCTTGTTGATGAATGAAGGGAATGGGGTTATTACCAGGGATTTGGTAGTGAGTCCAGAACCTACTAAAAGTCCCGTTCTTAGAAAATATGACACTTTGAGCTGTGTGAATAGCATTTATGTAGAAATCAACAGGTATGTATTAGGCCTAGTGAGATGTTAGGAATGTTGTCCTTTTTAAACCAGTTGTTTTGTAGTTAATATTTGCAAGATACAAATATTTATGGTAAACAGAGTTTGGTGTTTGGTAACAGAAGGAGATTATGTAAGGATTAGGCCTGGAGTGTCTTTGTGTCTGTGGCTCTTTTTTTTTTTCACGGAAAATGAAATGGAAGACGCAGCATCACACTGGTGTTTGTGTGGGTGGTGGGAAAACATGCTATTTTACATTTGCTTGTGTGTGCAATTTTTGTTTTTCCTGTGTGTGTGTGTGTGTGTGTGTGTGTGTTTGAGAGAGTGTGGTAGGGTTGTCATGGTAATCAGATGTGCCCAGGCAGACCCTAGACAGGACCCCTCCATGACACTAATCCATATGAGGGTTCACCAGCATCATTTCCATATCATCGTTATCACCACTGTCACCTTCTCCATCGCAATCAATGCCATTATCGTTAACATCATCATTAGGCCCAGGATGATACCATCATCGCAATACTCGTTAGTATCGTGTCATGGAAACAAAACACGAAGCGTATTTAACTTCTTTAGGAAAACAGCTCTAATGTTGGAAACAAACATCATGTTGTCATCCAGAGTCACATGTATTTATTTTACAAGCTGTAGCACATATTTTAAATCACGCAGGTTCAAAGAATTTGGTCTGCTTCGTATTTCAATGTTTAGCCGTGGAAAAAATATTGTGATATTGGTATCGTCACAGCCCTAGTAATCATCATATTAGTTTAGTTGTTCGCTCTTCTATTCAGACTGAAAGGTCAGACTGTTTGCGTTTGTGTGCGACTTTCGGGTGAGACTCGACAATGCGTGTGAACGTGAGATGGTATTACGTATGTGCAAGGGTGTGTTCGTGTGTCTAACTACATGCACCCCCCAACACACACACACCTCTCAGACCCCTCTCCCACACACTCTTAATGAACACAGTGAGTTTTCTGTGGATGGATGTTGTAGTGTGGAGGCAGGACTGGTGTTGGGATGGCATGAGGAGATATTGTGTTTTTTCTTTATTTAACCGGGATTGGCTCATTGGGATTTAGGCAGCACCAAGTCATTACAAAAATTACACACAAACAACATGAAAAACTACAAGTAATCTAGTAAAAACCATAGAATTCACAAGAGTATAACAAAATCAAAATCAGCAAATTAAAAACATTGATAGGTCAGGGAATCAGTCTTTTGCGTGTGTCTGTGAGAAGACAGCATGGGCGATTCCTCTGGGAAGTGACCGGGTGGATGGGGTGGGGGGTGGGATTAGATGAGACTGCCCCCGTCCTGTCCTCTCCCCGCCATACACAGCCGTAGGTTGGATTAGGAGGATCGCCTGTGTGACACAGGAGAGATGATGGCAGAGCGTGATGAGGGGGCAAGAGGAGGGTTTGAGGTTGGTAAGTGGGGGGAGAGAGTAGTGCAGGGTGTGGGGTTTAATTTCCAGAGAGAAAGAGGACTGCAGGGAGGCTGGAGGGGGCGATGAATTAATGAAGAACCACCACATGGTGCCCAGAGATGCATAGAAAGGGGTGGATAAAGGCAAAGAGGCCTAAAAGAGAGAGGACAGTATTAGGATGGTATAACATTACTTTTCCAATACTGTGGGTGGGGTTCCCCCAGAGGTTTTATTTGTAAAGCAAACCCACCAGTGGCCATGTTTGGTTGTCCATAACACTGCTCCCCTGGATTGCCTTTTCAGTGTTCGCTTGCTTTGTCAACCCAACTTGTTGACAATACCAGTCAAAAGTTTGGACACACCTACTCATTCAAGGGTTTTTCTTTATTGTTACTATTTTCAACATTGTAGAATAATAGTGAATACATCAAAACTGTGAAATAACACATATGGAATCATGTAGTAACCAATTGTGGAGGCCAGGTCATCTGATGCAGCACTCCAACAATCTCCTTCTTGGTCAAATAGCCCTTACACAGCCTGAAGGTGTGTTGTGTCATTGTCCTGTTGAAAAACAAATGATAGTCCCACTACGAGCAAACCAGATGGGATGGTGTATCGCTGCAGAATGCTGTGGTAGCCATGCTGGTTTAATATTGCTTGAATTCTAAATAAATCATAGACAGTGTCACGAGCAAAGCACCCCCACACCACCTCCTCCATGCTTCACTGTGTGAACCACACGTGGAGATAATCTGTTCACCTACTTTGCGTCTCACAAAGACACGGCGGTTGGAACCAAAAATCACAAATTTGGTTTCATCAGACCAAGGACAGATTTCCACCGATCTAATGTCCATTGCTCGTGTTTCTTTGCCCAAGCAAGTCTCTTCTTATTGGTGTCCTTTAGTAGTCGTTTCTTTGCAGGAATTAGACCGCGAAGGCCTGATTCACACATTCTCCTCTGAACAGTTGATGTTGAGATGTGTTTGTTACTTGAACCCTGTGAAGCATTTATTTGGGCTGCAATTTCTTAGGTGCATTTAACTCTAATGAACTTATCCTCTGCAGCAGAGGTAACTCTGGGTCTTCCTTTCCCGTGGCAGTCCTCATGAGAGCCAGTTTCATCATAGCGCTTGATGGTTTTTGCGACTGCACCTGAAGAAAGTTCTTGAGATTTTCCACATTGACTGACCTTCATGTTTTAAAGTAATGATGTCCCTTTGCTTATTTTACCTGTTCTTGCCATAATATGGACTTGTATACCACCCCTACCTTGTCACAACACAACTGATTGGCTCAAACACATTTAAGAAGGAAAGAAATGCCACAAATTAACTTTTAACAAGGCACACCTGTTAATTGAAATTCATTCTAAGTGACGACCTCATGAAGCTGGTTGATAATGCCAAGGGTGTGCAAAGCTGTCATCAAGGCAAAGGGTGGCTACTTTGAAGAATCTCAAATATAAAACATATTTTGATTTGTTTAACTTTTTTTTTTTCGGTTACTACATCAAATCAAATGTATTTATATAGCCCTTCTTACATCAGCTGCTATCTCAAAGTTCTGTACAGAAACCCAGCCTAAAACCCCATATAGCAAGCAATGCAGGTGTAGAAGCACTGTGGCTAGGAAAAACTCTCTAGAAAGGAACCGTTAGAGGAACCAGGCTATGAGGGGTGGCCAGTCCTCTTCTGGCTGTGCCGGGTGGAGATTGTAAGAGGGGGGGCGCCAACCCAGACAGGAAGATCACGTCAGTGACTCAACCCACTCAAGTGATGCACCCCTCATAGGGACGGCATGGAAGAGCACCAGTAAGCCAGTGACTCAGAGAATCCCAGTGGAGAGAGAGGAACTGGCCAGGCAGAGACAGCAACGGCAGTTTGTTGCTCCAGAGCCATTCCGTTCACCTTCACACTCCTGGGCCAGACTACACTCAATCATATGACCCACTGAAGAGATGTGTCTTCAGTTAAGACTTAAAGGTTGAGACAGAGTCTGCGTCTCTCACATGGGTAGGCAGACCATTCCATAAAAATTGAGCTCTAGGAGAAAAGCCCTGCCTCCAGCTGTTTGCTTAGAAATTCTAGGGACATAGATTCCTTGTGTGTTATTTCATAGTTTTGATGTGTTCATTATTATTCTACAATGTAGAAAATAGTTTTTTTTAAAAAAATTAAAAAAAACTTGACTGGTACTGTACATCATTGGTCAGTACATTAGTAGGGCTGCCAAACAAAAACCATTGATTTCAAAGTTTAACAAACCATACAACTCTATGCACAAAGATTACGTTGAACAATTTACACATTTACTGTAAGAACTTTGCAGATGCAATGTTTGATTACAGAATTACAGTAATGCCTCCCTCCGTTTATGCGACCACGTTTCCAGAACTGTTATCCATCTGCTCTGAATTAAGATTGAAAAAATGCCTGCAGAAAGAATAAGCTATGACACTTCGAATTTGATATTTTTTTGTTTTAGTTATTGAACTGCAGTAGGTGAAGTGGATTTACATCCGGTAATGGAATTACATCATGGGTCTCTGATCTGTACTTTATAGAAATGCATAATTATGAATATCATTCTCTTCATGGTGATGTATCCTGAATAGGTACACAAAGGTAGAATTCGGCAATATCCTTATTTTGCATATTTGACTATTATACTCACTGGCTTTTGGTTGGTCCGGACCAGATCAAATCTGAAACAATCATAGACGTACTGTGTTTCACAAGTGTTTCACAAGTTTGGACATCACAGTGGAGTTCAGTACAGTAAAGTAGATGTGTACTTTACAGTACAATACAGTACATTATACTACGGGATGGGCACGGTTAGTCGAATATCAAACAGGCATTTGTGTTCCAATACTTACGAGTTAATTTTTGCAAGAAAAAAACAATTCTAGGCCTATTTTTAACACTGCGAAGGCTTTTTCTAAATCAAAACATCCATGTGACATTGTTACACACAAAGATATACCATGACATTTCAAATTATTTGATTTAATAAAAAAACTTCATTGTAGTTTTTATGACGTGCACAGTGCGCCCCATTTAAATAAATAAAAATCAGTAGCCGACCAGTGGATGTGTGCAGCTTGTTGCTTATGTTGGCCAATCAAAGGGATAAATGGGCTCAATGTGTAGGAAGTGGAGTGAGAGTTCACTAATGCAATGCAAGATGGAATAAAATGACTGTTTTTATATGAAGGGGGTTTGAGAGAAAGCGCAGCATGTGGCCTCAATGCCCGAGAAGCTGGTGTTTGGAGGATATATTGGCAATGGGGTTGTCTCGGGTCGGCAAACCTTGCCAATATCTCCTCCAAACACCGGCTTGGAGGCTATTATCACTTTTATACAACGGGTTACCAACATGTTCAAATAATGACTAGACATTTTAATGAACGTTCATTTGATAGTATGAATAAATATATGTCATCCTTCCACAAGGTATAGTCCCGACACATCTAGGGTTGCTTCCTAAGCCTACTGGTCGTTTGTCCGTTTGCCACAGACGCGACCCTGTCGTTTTCTTTTTGTTCTGTATCTGTGGACGCGACCCAGTCGTTTGTTCTAAATGTTCCATTGCCACGCTGGCTGGCAATGTTCTTATCCCTTGGTTGCTAGCTAGCCAACTACGGCTAACTTACAGTCACGTCAAACAGTGCAGACAGAATAACAACAATATTTGCATTTGTTTAAGCTGTTTTCTAGTGACATTTATTTGGATACATCCATAATAATGAGATAGTTAGCCCAGCATAGAAAATGTGTTTACTCGTCAGGACACTTTTGTTAAGAGGAGCTTGCTAACAACACAACGAACACAATCGCATCAAACGGAAGCTGGAAACACCGCAAACTAGCTGTGCTGATTCCGACTGGCTGAGAAAATCTGCCTGCCTGTCTCGTCCCGACTCCCGAAACATTCATTACTATGGGACACCTGGAGATCCATCTAGAATTTTGAAACCATGTTGCAAACGTCGGACAGACCGACAGCAACGTTTATACAAATCTCCACTGTTGAAAACCAAATGTTACTCTAAAAGAAAAGAGATAATGTCTAGATGCTTTTTATAGTGGAGACCAATTTTATAAAGTGTCTGGCTGGCCTGATGAGACAATGGATTGCGCAGTCAGATGAAACCGAGTAAACAGTCTTTTTAATGTAATCGATTTAGCTGGTATTAACTTGTGGAATAGACACCGGCTGGAATGCGGTTTTTACCCATCGGCATTCAGGATTAGAACCACCCGTTGTATAATACTGTACATTACTGTGCTGTCCTAACTTGTGAAACACCGACGTCTATGATTGGTCCCCCAGGGTGGACTGACCAAATGTCAACTACTTTTCAACGTCCGTGTCAGTCGCTACTCAGTGGGTGAGGATGCTTGTTACAAGAAATGGAAAGAGGATGGGTGGTAGGTGTCATGGTATCAGTAAGAGCCGGGAGTGGTGACATGCTTTGACCACCAGATGACAAAAAGCGAAAAGAAACCGGTAATGAGCTGAACATACCAGTATGCCAGTGGAAGGGAGGACTGTAGCAGGTGACCCAACTGTGGTTTGTGACTACTCTGTCCCATTGTAGCCAATTCAATTGCAGTAATTCCGTTACTGGTTTGTTTTTTTATTAACAATTATTACTTTTGAATCACTTCATCAACACACTTGTTATCAGTAAAAACACAACTCATCGGTAGGTTTACCTTTTACTTCTGTGAACTTTCATTATACTTCCTCCTCATGAGGGAGAGAAATAGGAAAAACGTCTTTAAACAGAATTACAAGGCACATGGCAATGTTAACTAAACTTACCAAAAGCAAATCATTTCTACAGAACTAAATCTAAGTGTTGATATTAGTTGGCAGGGGTTCTAAACATGTATGTATTTATAATACCTTTTTCTGGTAGATTTTGTCCAAGACCCCTTTTCCATCTGTTTTACCATAAATCAAAGCCATTGCTTATTACACATTTTTGGGTATGAAAATGGTTTAAAAATGTATATACTATATGCCTTAATTTCTCAAAAATATAGTCTCTTAGCTTTCATTTGACACCCAATTTGACATTGGAGTAGGGTTCTATTGCATCGACAGGCATGACTCAGACCCGTACTCTACACAGACCTGTGCGCCATAACCAATCAGAGCTCAAGTAAGCCTATATGTAAATAGCCATTGCCATATATACAGTGCATTTGGAAAGTATTCAGACCCCTTCACTTTTTCCACATTTTGTTGCGTGCGGCCTTACTCTAAAATTGACGTTTTATTTTTTATAATTCCATCTACACACAATACCCCATCATGACAAAGAAAACAGGTTTTTAGACATTTTTTCAAATGTATTAAAAACTAATACCTTATTTGCATAAGTATTCAGACCCTTTGCTGTGAGACTCGAAATTTAGTGCATCCTGTTTCCTTTGATCATCCTTGAGATGTTTCTACAACTTGATTGGAGTTCACTTGTGGTAAATTCAATTGATTGGACATGATTTGGAAAGGCACACACCTGTCTATATAAGGTCCCACAGTTGACAGTGCATGTCAGAGTAAAAACCAAGCCATGGCGATCGACGGAATTGTCCACGGAGCTCCGAGACAGGATTGGGTCGAGGCAAAGATCTGGGGAATTATACCAAAATATTTCTGCAGTATTCAAGGTCCCCAAGAACACAGTGCCCTCCTCCATTCTTAAAGGGAAGAAGTTTGGAACCACCAAGACTATTTCTAGAGCTGGCCGCCCGGCCAAACTGAGCAATCAGGGGAGAAGGGCCTGGTCAGGGAGGTGACGACAACCTGTTGGTCACTTTGACAAGAGCTCCAGACTTCCTCTGTGGAGATGGGAGAACCTTCCAGAAGGACAACCATTTCTGCAGCACTCCACCAATCAGGCCTTTTAATTGTAGAGTGGCCCGACGGAAGCCACTCCTCAGTAAAATGCACATGACAGCCCACTTGGAGTTTGCCAAACTCCATCTAAAGTACTCCGACCATGGAGAGAAATATTTTCTGGTCAGGATTGAACTCTTTGGCCTGAATGCCAAGCGTCACATCTGGAGGAAACCTGTCACCATCCCTACGGTGAAGCATGGTGGTGGCAGCATCATGCTGTGGGGATGTTTTTCAGCGGCAGGGACTGGGAGACTAGTCAGGATTGAGGGAAAGATGAATGGAGCAAAGTACAGAGATCTTTGATGAAAACCTGCTCCAGAGCGCTCAGGACCTCACACTGGGGCGAAGGTTCAACTTTCAACAGGACAACAACCATAAGCACACAGCCAAAACAATGCAGGAGTGACTTTGAGACAAGTCTCAATGTCCTTGAGTGGCCCAGCCAGAGCCCGGGCTTGAATCCAACCTGACAGCGCTTGAGAGGATCTGCAGAGAAGAATGGGAGAAACTCCCCAAATACAGGTGTGCCAGGCTTGTAGCGTCATACCCAAGAAGACCCAAGGCTTTAATCACTGCCAAATGTGCTTCAACAAAGTACTAAGTCAAGGGTCTGAATACTTTTGTAAATGTGATATTTAATTTTTCTATTTAATACATTTGCAAAAATGCTAAAAACCTGTTTTTTCTTTGTCATTTGTCTGATTCTCTGTAACAATGGTACGGGAATAATAATGCATTTTATTTTGTAAAGTGGTGTTTTGCATCAAACACATTTCCAGTCACCTTGTCTGAAACTTAAGTGGATAAACAGGTTTTTTTTTTTTTACATTTAATTTGACCTTTATTTAACCAGGTAGGCTAGTTGAGAACAAGTTCTCATTTACAACTGCGAACTGGCAATTGTCAAGCCCTAAGTAGATTGTAGGCCTACATTGAACAACACACATTGGCTGCTACTTCTGTAGCTCAGTTGGTAGAGCATGGCGCTTGTAACGCCAGGGTAGTGGGTTCGATTCCCGGGACCACCCATACGTAGAATGTATGCACACATGACTGTAAGTCGCTTTGGATAAAAGCGTCTGCTAAATGGCATATATTATTATTATTATATTACTGTAGGCTGAATGATAGAACAGCTATTTCCAGGTTAAAATGTTATGGGATGCATTTTCTCTTGTTTTTTTATGGTAGGCCTCTCTGGTCGGCCTACATTATGATCAATAGCCTACTTGGCCACTGTTAAAACGTATAACTTAAAGCGGGTACAGCCTCAGTGTTCACAGTAAATGCCCACCGGAAGTGGCACAACATTTTCATGAAGTTCAAGTTTGCTTTCAGCAGACCTGAAATTTGGCCCCGTGCTGAAGAAAATGAGAGGGAACATTTGGTTATAGTTCATGTAGTTATGGGAGTAAAACATAGTTGGTAACATAAGAGCATTGCAGCAAAGTGACCCATCTGGGGGTTGGGGTTCAAGTTGCCTTGCTTTTACCCTTGGTCAATAGCCACACACACAGTATTTTTTCCCCATGCTTCACCCTAGTCCTTTAGGGGGTCAACAAACTCTGACACCCTGCACACCTGTAGGGATAGCTGTTAGTGTGTCAGTAGGGCTGTTCAGGCGAGTGTGTGTGGTCTCTCTTCCCTATGGATGGTTTATGTACTGTAGATTTTGTGTGTTTACTGGTTCTATCTGTATCGTGTCCCCAGGGTGTGTTGTGTCTTGTTTTCTCCCAAGTGTCTGTGATCCCCTCTGATCCTGGCCTCTTCTGTCTGAGCTTCATGTGACCACTCTGTGATCCTTCTGTGTCCTCATTGACCCTTCAACCCCCCTCCCCTCTCATGCTGATCCCCCTCCTCTTCTCTCAATTCAAATCAAGGGGCTTTATTTGCATGGGAAACATGTGTTAACATTGCCAAAGCATGTGAGGAAGATAATATACAAAAGTGAAATAAACAATAAAAATGAACAGTAAACATTACACACAGAAGTTTCAAAACAATAAAGACATTACAAATGTCATATATATATATATGTGTGTGTGTGTTGTAACAATGTACAAATGGTTCAAGTAAACAAGGGAAAATAAATAAGTATAAATATGGGTTGTATTTACAATGGTGTTTGTTCTTCACTGGTTGCTCTTTTCTTGTGGCAACAGGTCACAAATGTTGCTGCTGTGATGGAACACTGGAATTTCACCCAGTAGATGTGGGAGTTTATCAAAATTGGATTTGTTTTCAAATTATTTGTGGATCTGTGTAATCTGAGGGAAATATGTCTCTCTAATATGGTCATACATTGGGCAGGAGGTTAGGAAGTGCAGCTCAGTTTCCTCTCCTCTCTCTCTCTCTCTCTCTCTCTCGCTCGCTCGTACACACACAAACACCTCTCATTTTCCATCAGCAACTTGTCAGCCCTCCTCTGCCTGCCCCCCTGCACCAAATTCCTCACCCTCTCTCGCTCTTTATTTCTCCCTTTCCTTTCTCAAACCACGTCTGTTTCTCTCCCTTACCCCTTCTCTCTGTTTGTCCATGTTTCTCCCTTACCCCCTTTCTCCCTTACCCTCTCTCTTGCTCTTTCTCTGTCTGTCTGGTCTCGTCCGTCCGTCCGTCCGTCCGTCTGTCCGTCTGTCCGTCTGTCTGTCTGTCCCCCTCTCAACTAGTTTCTTCTTTGTGGATGCCTAATGAAATATCCTCTGAAAATGACAATTGTTGCTTTGAGAGTATTTATATAAATGAATAATCAGCCTTGTTGTGTTTGTCTGCATGGATTTTCAGCACTGAACACTGTGAAGACCGAACCACAGAATCAAGACATGGGTGTAGGAAGTATGAACTGCAACAGTAGTCTGTGGTTTATTAGACATTATAAAGGCTTATAGTGCTTATAATGGGTTTTTAAACCATTATACCTGCAGGCTCTTGAAGGGCAATCTGCAGTTCCATTAACAGTAAAGCGTTCACCCCGTCAGTGTTTTGTTAAATAGCTGAGCGATGGGGTTGGCGAAATGTAGTCGCTCTCAAATGTATAGAATTACAAGGACTGACCATCCATGAGTTCCACATTTATAATTATAACCATATTTTGAGGCTAAACAGTGTTGAAGACCTACATTGCCTACAAACAAAGAAGTCAATCAAGCTTATATTTTGGGATCTGATGGGGTACGACAATTGAACTAAGCCCATGAGTTATAAATTATATTCTTCAGCAATCAATGGGTGTATATCAATCATTTACAAGTCAAAAAATGAATGTGGAAATCACAGACTGACCATTTTATGTGAAGTCTTGCCGTAATTACAAATGGTCAAACTACCTACACCGTTGGATGTTAAAACGTTTCCCAGGTTTAAACTGATGATGGTGAGTAGTAGAGTAGATGAATAGCTGTTGATGTTAGAGCTGCCTCGTAGAGACAGACATAGGAGATGTAGATGAATAGCTGTTGATGTTAGAGCTGCCTCGTAGAGACAGACATAGGAGATGTAGATGAATAGCTGTTGATGTTAGATCTGTCTCGTAGAGACCGACATAGGAGATGTAGATGAATAGCTGTTGATGTTAGATCTGTCTCGTAGAGACAGACATAGGAGATGTAGATGAATAGCTGTTGATGTTAGATCTGTCTCGTAGAGACAGACATAGGAGATGTAGATGAATAGCTGTTGATGTTAGATCTGCATCGTAGAGACCGACATAGGAGATGTAGATGAATAGCTGTTGATGTTAGATCTGCATCGTAGAGACCGACATAGGAGATGTAGATGAATAGCTGTTGATGTTAGAGCTGTCTCGTAGAGACAGACATAGGAGATGTAGATGAATAGCTGTTGATGTTAGAGCTGTCTCATAGAGACAGACATAGGAGATGTAGATGAATAGCTGTTGATGTTAGAGCTGTCTCGTAGAGACAGACATAGGAGATGTAGATGAATAGCTGTTGATGTTAGATCTGTCTCGTAGAGACAGACAGGAGATGTAGATGAATAGCTGTTGTTGTTAGAGCTGCCTCGTAGAGACCAGACATAGGAGATGTAGATTCTTTTAAAATTGTATTTATTTATTTCACCTTTATTTAACCAGGTAGGCTAGTTGAGAACAAGTTCTCATTTACAACTGTGACCTGGCCAAGATAAAGCATAGCAGTGTGAACAGACAACAACACAGAGTTACACATGGAGTAAACAATAAACAAGTCAATAGCACAGTAGGAAAAAAAAAAGTCTATATTCATTGTGTGCAAAAGGCATGAGGAGGTAGGCGAATAATTACAATTTAGCAAATTAACACTGGAGTGAAATGATCAAATGGTCATGTGCAGGTAGAGATACTGGTGTGCAAAAGAGCAGAAAAGTAAATAAATAAAAACAGTGGTGATGAGGTAGGTAAATTGGGTGGGCTATTTACCGATGGACTATGTACAGCTGCAGCGATCGGTTAGCTGCTCAGATAGCATATGTTTAAAGTTGGTGAGGGAGATAAAAGTCTCCAACTTGAGAGATTTTTGCAATTCGTTCCAGTCACAGGCAGCAGAGAACTGGAAGGAAAGGAAGACAAATGAGGTATTGGCTTTAGGGATGGTCAGTGAGATACACCTGCTGGAGCGCATGCTACGGGTGGGTGTTGCCATCGTGACCAGTGAACTGAGATAAGGCGGAGCTTTACCTAGCATGGACTTGTAGATGACCTGTAGTCAGTGGGTCTGGCGACGAATATGTAGCGAGGACCAGCCGACTAGAGCATACAGGTCATCAGTGGTGGGTGGTATAAGGTGCTTTAGTAACAAAACGGATGGCACTGTGATAAACTGCATCCAGTTTGCTGTGTAGAGTATTGGAAGCTATTTTGTAGATGACATCGCCGAAGTCGAGGATCGGTAGGATAGTCAGTTTTACTAGGGTAAGTTTGGCGGCGTGAGTGAAGGAGGCTTTGTTGCGGAATAGAAAGCCGACTCTAGATTTGATTTTAGATTGGAGATGTTTGATATGAGTCTGGAAGAAGAGTTTGCAGTCTAGCCAGACACCTAGGTACTTCTAGATGTCCACATATTCTAGGTCGGCACCATCCAGGGTGGTGATGCTCGTCGGGCGTGCGGGTGCAGGCAGCGAACGGTTGAAAGTATGCATTTGTTTTTACTAGTGTTTAAGAGCAGTTGGAGGCCACGGAAGGAGTGTTGTATGGCATTGAAGCTCGTTTGGAGGTTAGATAGCACAGTGTCCAAGGAAGGGCCAGAAGTATACAGAATGGTGTCGTCTGCGTAGAGGTGGAGGTGAATAGCTGTTGATGTTAGATCTGCCTTGTAGAGACACACAGGAGATGTAGATGAATAGCTGTTGATCTTAGATCTGCCTCGTAGAGACACACAGGAGATGTAGATGAATAGCTGTTGATCTTAGATCTGCCTCGTAGAGACACACAGGAGATGTAGATGAATAGCTGTTGATGTTAGATCTGCCTCGTAGAGACACACAGGAGATGTAGATCAATAGCTGTTGATCTTAGATCTGCCTCGTAGAGACACACAGGAGATGTAGATGAATAGCTGTTGATGTTAGATCTGCCTCGTAGAGACACATAGGAGATGTAGATGAATAGCTGTTGATCTTAGATCTGCCTCGTAGAGACAGACACAGGAGATGTAGATGAATAGCTGTTGATGTTAGATCTGCCTCGTAGAGACACACAGGAGATGTAGATGAATAGCTGTTGTTAGATCTGCCTCGTAGAGACACATAGGAGATGTAGATGAATAGCTGTTGTTAGATCTGCCTCGTAGAGACAGACACAGGAGATGTAGATGAATAGCTGTTGATGTTAGATCTGCCTCGTAGAGACAGACACAGGAGATGTAGATGAATAGCTGTTGATCTTAGATCTGCCTCGTAGAGACAGACACAGGAGATGTAGATGCTGAATGTGATGAATATGTCATCTTCGCAACCTCTGTTTATCCCACTCATTCTCCTGACACACATTTAGCTGGGCTGTCACACAGCATTGTCAGAACGTTTACGCGTGCGTCGTCGCAGCGTTCCCGCGCGCCGGGAGGTTTTCAGCAGCTTCTCTGAACTCTTTGATTTCCTTCTCCATTTCATGTGATGGGCTTTCTCTCTCTCTCTCTCTCTCTCTCTCTCTCTCTCTCTCTCTCTGTCTGTCTGTCTGTCTGTCTATTTTTGTTTTTCTCCTGGCCAAGTTGTGGCTGTGTGTGTCGTCTCTTTGACAGTAGTCTCTGAGCTGTCACTCAGCGCTCTGTCTTCCTGTCTCTGTGAAGTCACTCTCCATTAATAATGGCGGTGTTGCTGAATATTTTACGCTGTCGCTCGGCAGTACATTATCCCATCTTTGACGCCACACAGCGACAGAAAGACAATTGTCTGCCTGGCAAAACTTTTATTTCAACCGAGAGCTCTTGTGACTGAGACTTGTGTTGTGTGAGGAAGTTTTACATTTTTCTGTCGTCGCCCCCTAGAAAAGGCAGAGGATATTATTTTTCCTGTTGAACATCTATTATTGACACTATCTAGGAATAGTGTGTGCTGTTTCATTTAGAAAAGACATTAGCACTACTATAACAGTGTCCAGTCAGTCTATTAAGCAGGTTAACTACTTTGTGCACTGTCACCGTGTTCAAGAACATTGGAGTTGTCTTACATTCACATGGAAGGAATACACCATTGTCTTCTTCCTCTTATCGTTTGAATAGCTCTGTCACAGGAAGGTGGATTGTAGATGTTTGTGTGTGTTTTTTTCCCCCCCTACAATGGCTAATCCATTGTAGTTGACACAGGACTGTGTTGTAGATAGAATTACAGATGAACTGATTTGCGACAAGCCTCTCGCTTGTCTAACCTTAACTCTAACTGGTGTCCCCTCTCTCTCTTTCTCTCTCTCCACCCATAGGTGAGCAGGGAGCGGTGACCATGTTCCCTCTTTTCCTGTTAGACAATCACATGACTGCACGCGAGCTGGGGTTCTGGAACGGCGTGATCGCCATGGGCTTCTCCATCTGTGGCTCCTCCCTCGGCGGCCTGCTGCTCTCCCAGTTCAGGTAGTGTTCAGGGGCAACACGCCCCTGGAGGCGTTTCCAGTTCAGGTAGCGTTCAGAGGCAACACTCTGATTTCAGCTTTACCTAACTCACATGCTTCCATGACTTGTTTTGTAACTCATTTGAAATACTCACCAGCTGTTTTCAAATCATCTGTCTGTTATCTACAGTGCCCATTTCAGCTTCACATGTCTCAGAAGCATCCCTTTCTGTGGCACAGATATCGCATCACCTCCACTTCACACACTGGGATGTATATGTGTGTTTCAATGGAAGTGAACACAGCCCTCAGAGCTGTGTAGCCCCTCTCTCTCGTTCTCTTTCTCTCTCTGTCTCTGTGTGTGGCCCCCCAGTGTGAGATGTGTGGTATGATGGCAGCATGGGGAGATGCTGTGTAGCCTCCAATATTTCTTAGAGAGGTAAGGAGACAGGCCCCAACAGAAACACTAGGCCCTGTAACTTCTACATCTGATAATGCAAAACCATCCAACAATAATCAACAACTTCTGTTTAGGTCAATAGAAATTGTCTTTTTTATTTTTTTTATTTAAAGAGATCATAGATCAAAAACTCATAGATTTTTGTTTTTTATACTGTGCAAAATGTCACTCAGTGTAAGTTGAACTCTCTTTGGCCTCATCTTTTTTTTTCTCCCAATAGCTTGAAGTTCAGTCACAAGTTTGGACACACCTACTCATTCAAGGATTTATTATTATTTATTTATTTTATTTGATCTACATTGTAGAATAATAGTGAAGACATCAAAACTATGAAATAAATCAAAATATATTTTAGATTCTTCAAAGTAGCAACCATTTGCCTTGAGTTAACTGCACCTCAGAAATTGCAGCCCAAATAAATGCTTCACAGAGTTCAAGTAACAAACACATCTCAACATGAACTATTCAGAGAAGACTGCATGAATCAGGCAGAATGCCCTGTATAGCAGTCCACATACCGCAGGACCTAAGGTTCTGATTCCACACAAGCAGATCTGACTAGACTACAAAACTTTCCAGGATTCTGATCAAATTCCTGCAAAGAAACCACTACTAAAGGACACCAATAATAAGAAGAGACTTGCTTAGGTCAAGAAACACAAGCAAATGGACATTAGACCGGTGGAAATCTGTCCTTTGTTCTGATGAGTCCAAATGTGAGATTTTTGGTTCCAGATGTGTGGTTCCCACTGTGAAGCATGGAGGAGAGGTGCTTTGCTTTTGACACTGTCTGTGATTTATTTAGTATTCAAGGCACACTTAACCAGCATGGCTACCACATTATTCTGCAGCGATACGCCACCCCATCTGGTTTGCTCTTAGTGGGACTATCATTTGTTTTTCAAGAGGACGATGACTCAACACACCTCCAGGCTGTGTAAGGGCTATTTGACCAAGAAGGAGAGTGATGGAGTGCTGCATCAGATGACCTTGCCTCCACAATCACCCGACCTCAACCCATTTGAGATGGTTTGGGATGAGTTGGATCGTGGAGTGAAGGAAAAGCAGCCAACAAGTGCTCAGCATATGTGGGAACTCCTTCAAGACTATTGGAGAAGCATTCCAGGTGAAGCTGGTTGAGAGAATGCCAAGAGTGTGCAAAGCTGTCATCAAGGCAAAAAATCTCAAAAATAAGATATATTTTGAAATGTTTAGCACTTTTTTTTGGTTACTACATTATTCCATATGTGTTATTTCATCGTTGTGATGTCTTCACTATCATTCTACATCTGGGAAGGTTTTCTACTAGATGTTGGAACATTGCTGCTGGGACTTGTTTCCATGCAGCCGCAACAGCATTAGTGAGGTCGGGCACTGATGTTGCGAGCTTAGGTGTTGCGCTTGGGTCGCAGTCTGTGTTCCAATTCATCTCAAAGGTGTCCGATGGGGTTGAGGTCAGGGCTCTGTGCAGGCCAGAGTTCTTCCACACTGATCTCAACAAACAATTTGTATACAGACCTCACTTTGTGCACGGGGGGTATTGTCATGCTGAAAAAAGAAAGGGATTTCCCAAAACTTTTGCCACAAAGTTGGAAGCACAGAATCGTCTAGAATGTCATTGTATGCTGTAGTTTTTAAGATTTTCCTTCATTGGAACTTAAGGGCCTCCCCTGAACTATGAAAAACAGACCCAGACCAATATACCTCCTCCACCAAACTTTACAGTTGGCACTGCATTGGGGCAGGTAGCGTTCTCCTGGCATCTGCCAAACCTAGATTCGTCCATCAGACTGCCAGATGGTGAAGCGTGATTCATCACTCCAGTGAACATTGCTCGTTGTGTCGTGCCTAAGAACAGCCCTTGGCTGTGGTATATTGGCCCTATACCACACCTCCTCTGGCCTTATTGCTTAATACTACCATTAGCGTCGATCTGAAATATGCCCTATATGAAGAGAATACCAATATATTGTCTTTGTATTAAGAAGTCTGCACAGCTTGCTCTGAGTTTTTTTTTTAACCTTTACTACCTGTAAAATAAGTCCAAATACTTTTTGTTTGAAATCTCTTTCACCAAAGTTCTCTCATATTTTTGAGGGTACTTCTTTTCTGTCTGTCTTTCTCCCTCGGCCTTTCTTTCTTGTAAAGGACTCCGGCAGAATTGTCACATTTTCACAAACGGAGGTGCGTTCACCTGACACTGTACACTCAGTCCAGATTCCCACAGAGTAATTCCCATCCCTCTCCCCCCATGTCCCAACACACACACACACACACACACACACACACACACACACACACACACACACACACACACACACACACACACACACACACACACACACACACACACACACACACACACACACACACACACACACACACACACACACACACACACACACACACACACATATTACACAAAGCCTATCCACCAGGCCGTTTCAATGCTCTAAAAGCTCATTTGGACGCTTATCCTGGGCCCCATCAGAAACGCTTGAGTGGCCAGAGACTGACCCCCTTACACAGATCGCCATCGGCAACCTGAGAGCCTATATGGTATCGGGGCCTAGCCAGTGTGAGGTGTCAGTGGCGAGGCAGGTTCTCCTCTCTCGCCCCATCACTACGGCAACTCCCCAGAGAGCCAGATTTCAAAGAGTGTCATTGAGAAGGGAGGGAATAATGAACGAAGGGAAAGAATGTCTTTAGCATGTGAATGATAGCAGATTGTTTTTCAGGTTGGAAGGACCCTGTAGGTCCTGTAGGCTTACAGACTGAGAATGGACAGAAGGAGACAGATTCTATTTGATATACCATTTTGGGATAGTTTGTAGGTCTGTCCCTTTTTTTCTTTCTTTTTTAACATTTTGTTGCATTACGAAGTGGTATAGAAATTGATTTAATTGTGCTTCCCCCCGTTGATCTACAGAAAAATACTCCATGATGTCAAAGTGAAAAGAAAATTCTACAAAACGTTTACAAATTTAATAAAAATGAAATGACTGTAATATAGTATAATTATTCATACCCTTTGTTTAGGCAAGCCTAAACTAGTTCAGGAGTAACATTTTGCCTAACTAATCACATAAGTTACATGGACTCACTTTGTGTGAAATAACATGATTTTTAATGACTACCCCTTCCTCTGTCCCCCATACATACAGCACAGATTCAACAAACAAAAAAAACAGGGAGCATTTCGAAAGCCTCATGAAGAAGGATAGTGATTGGTAGATGCTAGACAAAAATAAACCAAGATGGCGCTAAGCACAGGCAAGATCCTCAAGGAAAACCTACTTTTAATCAGACATTGGTAGAGGAATACACCATTCAGCAGGACAATAACCTATAACATAACGAATGTTCCTGAGTGGCCAAGTTACAGTTTTGACGTAAATCTGCTTGAAGATCCATGGCTTGACGTGAAAGTGACTTTCTAGCCGTGACACCCAACACCTTGACAGAGCTTGAAGAGTTTTGTAAATAATAATAGGCTAATATTGCACAGTCCAGGTGTGGACAGCTCTTAGTCTTTACCCAAGAAGACTCACAGCTGTAATCACTGCCAAAGGTGATTCTAACTTGTATTGACGCAGGGGTGTGAATACTTATCTCATCAAACTATATTAGTGTTTCATTTTACCTACATTTTTACGACATGTTAGTTTCAAAGTATTTTTGTAGACAAAAAAAAGACAATTTAAATCCATTTTAATCCCACTTTGTAATCCAAGGGGGGTGAATTCTTATGAAACCGACTGTATGCTCACATTAGCCTGAGTTCAAACTAAGCTGTGGTAAGGTCAATGTCAGATGGGTTGAATAGATTTCAGATATCAGACAGTGACACGGGCCAGGTTCGTCTGATTGACAGGGACCTTTTTGGAGAATGATTGCCACAGTGGTAATCCCTAGGTGACACACACACACACACACAACGCACACTGCTCTAAGAGTGTCCTGATGGTCATTAATTCACTTCCACGCTGGGGAGGTTCTTAGGTTATTGATTACCACATGAGCCATGCCCACCGGGAGACAAAGCTCTTAGACTATCAGGGAATCGATTAGCGTCTGGCGACACGCCGTGTGTGTGCATGCGCTCACTCGTGTGAGCAACTGTAGAGGGGAAATATTGTGTTTGTTTTTGTTAGCATGCACATACTTCACAGTATTCTTTATCCGTGTGTGTGTCAAATTGCATTTGTCTCCTCTTAGCACAATTGTTTTTATCTAGAACATAAGAGGGTTCTCCAGCTGTCCCCATAGGAGACCCCTTGTTGGTTCCATGTACAACCCTTTCCACACACAAAGCCAAAAATGTTTTTTTTTTACCAGGAAACAAAAAGGTTTCCTCTTTGGGGACATCCAAATAACCCTTTTGGAACCTTTTTATTTTTAAGAGTGTGACTCGTTGTTTGTCTTGTGTGTCTCCACAGTATTGGCTCTCTGATGAGGCGGGTGTTTGTAATGCGGACGGTCAGCATGGTGTTCCAGAGCTCCCTCCTGACTGTGTTGGAACCCTCCCCACTCATGAAAGGTGAGAGAAGACCTGACCGCACTCTTTACTAGGCAGCATAGGCATCAGTTCACCCACTTAACCATGGACATACAAGTACATCATTGACTCTAACCAGCCTGTCCTTAGCCACTAATCTCGACTTACGCGCGTCCCTAGTCCCCCTCTAGCCACATCTATTTGTCCATCCGTAGCTCGATATCTTTTATGATGTGGGAGCAGGTGACTGTGGGACTGATGAATGAAGGCCTCACTGACTCATACAGGTAGCTATGAATATTAGACCCACACAATATACATATTAGATATTAGACCCACAGAATATACAGACCCACAGGGCTCCCAAATCGATCCGCTTTTGGACATGAAAGCTGCACTGGGTGGACTTTACCGGATACCCATACATGCGTCCACAACTGCGACACTTCTAACCCACCGGGGTATACAGAACTGGGGACTGCGTCCAAGATGTCCGACCGTTGTTTTGTCGATTCATGGATGTCCAGGTTGCGTCCTCCTAACCCCACATGCCCCCTGTCCCCATGGCGAAACAAATAACACGTTGTGTCATGTGCGACCATCAAATTTGATACTCAATTTTTTTTATATATTGTTTTTTATTGAACCTTTATTTAACTAGGCAAGTCAGTTAAGAACAAATGATTATTTACAATGCCGGACTATCGGGTGTTCCAGAGCTCTGCCTTGTTCAGGGGCAGAACAACAGATTTTTACCTTGTCAGCTCGGGGATTCGATCCAGCAACCTTTCGGTTACTGGCCCAACGCTCTAACCACTAGGCTACCTGCCATCCCAAAGTCCATTCAGTATGTTGCATAAGCCATGCGTGCTCCCCAGCCAAGCAGAAAGGGGGTTCAAATAATTATTGTTGTCAAAAAAGAATGAAAGGGATTCACTGCTAGGATACACTAGAATATCTTTGTAGATCTACAAATCTCAGATCCCCCCCTCTCTGCTCTCTCCGTTTTAATTTCATGCAAATGAAGGAAAGCTGAATGAAGAACAGAAGCTGTCTGTGTGACCTGTTTGAACCTTTGTTGAGCTGTTCACTCTGGAAACCTCGAAGTGGAGGCCTCCCACTTGTGATGTCAAAGATCCAAAAATGTGACAATGTTTTGCTGCAAAATTCTTAATATTACATGAGTGCCCCCTTCTCTCACTCTGATGAGCTGAGTTTGGTGTCTCGCTCTCTGAATCTTATGAAATGGAGAAGTCTTATTCAGCAAAACTCGTCATCTGTGGTGAATAATTCACCGTCAGTGGGAGCTGAGAGATGCTCTGTTTTGCCTGCGTTCTGCTCTCTTCTCCTGAGAGGGAACGACTTGATTGGGGGAACGCGAGGAGACGCCCCCCCACTTCTACCTTTGTTCAGCAACAAATCAGTCTCCTCACACCATCCAATTTCTGAGCGAAAAGGGAGATTTTAAATGGCGCTAACGTAGAACCGGATGTGCCGTAATGTCTCCCAGCATTGTGCTACGGTGTTCACATTGAGACGTGTCAAGTTTCTCAGGCTGTGTTTGTGCCCCTCAGTTATGGCTGTGTTGAGTTTGAGCGTTCAGCACTTCCTGGGCGGCCTCATCACCACGCTCACCTTCACGACCATGATGCACTGCACACAGAGAGCGGAGGAGAGTGTACAGGTAAGAGCCACTCTCTACACACCTGTCAATACAGTACCTACAGTGCCTTCAGAAAGTATTCATCATACCCCTTGACTTATTCCACAAAAATTTGTTGTTAGATTGAATTCAAAATGGATAGGTTAAAAAACATATATAATCTATTCTATCTACACACAATACCCCATGACAAAGTGTAAACACGTTTTTATTAGTTTTTTTGCAAATTTATTGAAAAATGTAATACAGAAATATCTCATTTACATAAGTATTCACATCCCTGAGTCAATACATGGCAGCGATTACAGCTGTGAGTCTTTCTGGGTAAATCTCTTAAGAGATTTTCTAACCTGGATTGTACAATATGGTAATTTCACATCAAGTTGGGTGTTGATCACTGGTAGACAGCCGTTTTCAAATCTTGCCATAGATTTTCAAGACAATTTTTAGTCAAAACTGTAACTAGGCCACTCCGGAACATTCAATGTCATCTTGGTAAGCAACTCCAGTGTATATTTGGCCTTGTGTTTTAGGTTATTGTCCTGTGGAAAGGTAATTTTGTCTTCCAGTGTCTGTTGGAAAGCCAACTGAACCAGGTTTTCCTCTAGGATTTTTGCCTGTGCTTGTCTGTTTCCTTTTATCCTAAAAAAACTCCCGTCCTTGCCGATGACAAGCATACCCATAACATGATGCAGCCCCCACCATGCTTGGAAATATGAAGAGTGGTACTCGGTGATTTAGTTCTGTTGGATTTGCCCTAAACATAATGCTTTGTATTCAGGACATAAAATTCATCTTTTTGCCACATTTACTACAGTTTTACTTTAGTGCCTTATTGCAAACGGGATGCATGTTTTGGAATATTTTTATTCTGTACAGGCTTCCTTCTTTTCACTGTTATTTAGGTTAGTATTGTGGAGTAACAACAATGTTGTTGATCCAGTCTCAGTTTTCTCCTATCACAGACATTAAACTCTGTAACTGTATTAAAGTTACCATTGGCCTCATGATGAAATCCTGGAGCGGTTTCCTTCCTCTCTGGCAACTGAGTTAGGAAGGACGCCTGCATCTTTGTAGAGACTGGGTGTATTGAGACACCATCCAAAGTGTAATAACTTCACCATGCTCAAAGGGATATTCAGACCCATTGACTTCCACATTTTGTTACGTTACAGCCTTTTTCTAAAATGGAATACATTTTTAAAAATCCTCATCAATCTACACACAATACCCCGTAATAACAAAGCGAAAACAGGTTTTTAGAGATGTTAGCAAATGTATTAAAAACAGATACCTTTTTTTTAAAGTATTCAGACCCTTTGCTTTGAGACATTGAACATCCTTGATGTTTCTACAACTGGATTGGAGTCTACCTGTGGTCAATTCAATTGATTGGACATGATTTTGAAAGACATCTACCTGTCTATGTAAGGCCCCACAGTGGACAGTGCATGTCAGAGCGAAAACCAAGCTGTGAGGTCGAAGGAATTCTCTGAGACAGGATTGTACCATGGCACAGATCTAGGGAAGGGTACAAAAAATGTCTGCAGCATTGAAAGTCCCCAAGAACACAGTGGCTTCCATAATCCTTAAATGGAAGAAGTTTGGAACCACCAAGACTTTTCCAATAGCTGGCTGCCCAGCCAAACTGAGCAATCGTGGCAGAAGGGCCTTGGTCAGGGAGGTGAGGAAACTTCCAGAAGGACAACCATTTCTACAGCACTCCATCAATCAGGCCTTTATGGTAGTGGCCAGACAGAAGCCACTCCTCAATAAAAGGCACATGACAGCCCGCTTGGAGTTTGCCAAAGAGCACCTAAAGGATTCTCAGACCATGAGAAACAAGATTATCTGGTCTGATGAAACCAAGATTGAACTCTTTGGACTGAATGCCAAGCGTCACGTCTGGAGGAAACCAGGCACTGCTCATCACCTGGCCAATACCGTCCTTACAGTGAAGCGTGGACTGGGAGACTAGTCAGGGTCAAGGGAAAGATGAACGGAGCAAAGTACAGAGATCCTTGATGAAAACCTGCTCCAGAGCGCTCAGGATCTCATACTGGGGCGAAGGTTAACCTTCCAACAGGACAACGACCCAAAGCACCGAACCAAGACAATGCAGGAGTGGCTTTGGGACATGTCTCTGAATGTCCTTGAGTGGCCCAGCCAAAGCCTGGACTTGAACGCGATCAAACATCTCTGGAGAGACTTAAAATAGCTGTGCAGCGACGCTCCCCATCCAACCTGACAGAGCTTGAAAGGATCTGCAGAGAAGAATGTGAGAAACTCCCCAAATACACGTGTGCCACGTTTGTAGCGTCATACCCAAGAAGACTCAAGGCACTAATCACTGCCAAAGATGCTTCAACAAAGTACTGAGTAAATGTAATATTTGTTGTACATTTACAAATATTTCTTAGCCAGGTTTTGCTTTGTCATTATGGAGTGTTGTGTGTAGATTCAGAAGGGTGTATTTAAAAATAATCAATTTTAGAATAAGGCTGTAACGTAACAAAATGTGAAAAAAGTCAACGGGTCTGAATGCTTTCCCGAATGCACAGTAATTTTCTCCTGAATGTATTTAGGATTGCCATAACAAAGGGTTTGAA
Source organism: Oncorhynchus keta (assembly GCF_023373465.1). Classification (NCBI taxonomy): domain Eukaryota; kingdom Metazoa; phylum Chordata; class Actinopteri; order Salmoniformes; family Salmonidae; genus Oncorhynchus; species Oncorhynchus keta. The sequence goes on along the minus strand of NC_068445.1, from coordinate 9,022,176 downwards.
TACTTCTTGACTCAAGACATTTCAGCTTTTTTTATATATATATATTTGTAAGAAATGCCTAAATACTTTGACATTGTCCGGTATTGTGTGTAGACCAGTGGCACAAAATCGCAATTTAATCCATTTAATCCGAACCAAAACATTGTCTAGATAGAAAGTTGCTTAAAATGTAGTAGGGACGTCAAAGGTTCTGGCTGCTGCACAGATCCTATGGATGCTCTAGTCTAGAGCGCCTGGTTTAGTTGTGAGTATTTTTTTTTTCTCTCAATGGTTAAACTAGTGAGAAATCTTTGATCAGTGAACAAATGTGAATTTGCTTAATTTACGATCTTAAATTAAGACATTGAAATATTTGGCCATGTCTAATTCATGTAAATGACGCTGCTTTCCATGTGGACAGTATGTGTTACTACATTACACAAGCTGACGTCTTAACCACATCCTTTTTACCTCAGATTGGTCATGTTAGTATAAAAGTTTATAGTCAGCACGATGACACAAGTTCCGTAGCTTAAAACAGACCAATATCTTTGGTTTTGTAATGCTGATTTCTGTCATATTAGCTGGGGGTCACAGGACTTTTCCTTTTCTTTCACAAACTGTACGTGTAATTTTTATTTTTATTTTTTTACCCCTTTTTCTCCCCAATTTCATGGTATCCAATTGTTGTAGTAGCTACTATCTTGTCTCATCGCTACAACTCCCATACGGGCTCGGGAGAGACGAAGGTTGAAAGTCATGCGTCCTCCGATACACAACCCAACCAAGCCGCACTGCTTCTTAACACAGCGCGCATCCAACCCGGAAGCCAGCTGCACCAATGTGTCGGAGGAAACACCGTGCACCTGGCCACCTTGGCTAGCGCACACTGCGCCCAGCCCGCCACAGGAGTCTGTGGTGCGCGATGAGACAAGGACACCCCTACCGACCAAGCCCTCCCTAACCCGAGCGACGCTAGGCCAATTGTGCGTCGCCCCACGGACCTCCCCGTCGCGGCAGGTTACGACAGAGCATGGGCCAGGGACTCTGATGGCACAGCTGGTGCTGCAGTACAGCGCCCTTAACCACTGCACCACCCGGGAGGCCCCGGTACGTGTAATTTGGGACGATCTCTCCATAAAAGTCGCTGACCACACACCAATAAGCGGACTTGACAGTTAAACTCTCACTTAAATAGGAGCCAACCGTTGACACTGGTGATATCCTATGGCTATTTCAGCCACACCCGTTGCTGACAGGTATATACAATTGAACACACAGCCATGCAAATCTCCATAGACAAACATTGGCATTAGAATGGCCTTACTGAAGAGCTCAGTGACTTTAAATGTGGCACCGTAATAGGATGCTACCTTTCCAACAGGTCAGTTTGTCAAATTTCTTCCCTGCTAGAGCTGCCCCGGTCAAATTTAAGTGCTGTTATTGTGAAGTGGAAACATCTAGGAGCAACAACCGTACAGCTGCGAAGTGATATGCCACACAAGCTCACAGAACGGACCACCGAGTACTGAAACACGTGTAACAATCGTCTGTCCTCCGTTGCAACACTCACTACAGAGTTCCAAACTGTCTCGAGAAGCAACGTCAGCACAAGAACTGTTCGGCGGGAGCTTCATGAAATGGGTTTCCATGTCCGAGCAGCCGCACACAAGCCTAAGATCACCATGCGCAATGCCGAGCGACGCTGGAGTGGTGTAAAGCTCGCCGCCATTGGACTCTGGAGCAGTGGAAATGCGTTCTCTTGAGTGATGAATCAAGCTTTACCATCTGGCAGTCTGACGGACTAATCTGGGTTCTGGTGGATGCCACAGAACAAGATCTGCCCCAATGCGTAGTGCCAACTGTAAAGTTTGGTGGAGGAGGAATAGTGCTATGGGACTGCTTTTCATGGTTCTGGCTAGGCCCCTTAGTTCCAGTGAAGGAAAATCTTAACGCTACAGCATACATTCTCGAAGATTCTGTGCTTCCAACTTTGTGGCAACAGTTTGTGGAAGGACCTTTCTTGTTTCAGCATGACAATACTCCCATGTGCAAGGTTCATAAAGAAATGGTTGGTCGAGATCGGTGTGGAAGAACTTGACTGGCCTGCACAGAGCCCTGACCTCCACCCCATCAAACACCCTTTGGATGAATTGGAACGCCGACTGCGAACCAAGCATAACGTTCTTGTGGCTATATAGAAGCAAGTCCCCGCAGCAGTTTTCCAACATCTAGTGGAAAGTCTTCCCAGACGAGTGGAGGCTGTTATAGCAACAAAGGGGGGACCAACTCCATATTAATGCCAATGATTTTGCAATGAGATGTTCGACAAGCAAGTGTCTACATGCTTTTGGTCATATAGTGTACCAGAAATAACCAAAACAGGTTTGCTCTGCCTATTTTTAGTTGCCTTGCTTGGTAGATTGACATTTTTAAACTCAAGTTGTTTTTTTGGGGGGGTGAAAAGATGGAGCCGGTAGCTATGCTATTTGGACCAGGCTGCTGCGATGTCATGCAGACTGTCGTTTTTGTGTTTATACTTTTTCATAACGACAAGGACAAGTTTGGTGTTGGACAACAATAGAATATTCATGCTTTAGTCCTTGCCAAACCTGGTTTAGATGAAAGGTGACATTTTCACAGAGGCGTAGGTGGAATCTTTAAAGAAAATGCATAAAAGATCCCCATGTTCCAGAAATGAATGTAACGCGTTTGTTCCCAGCTACACCGTTCAGATGTAAAGAAAAGTAACACCTAGAACATCATTTCCCATGGCCAAGTCAGGTCCTAGGTGTGAGAAACAAATTATATTCAGCTTGACATCATGTTTTAATACATAAAGATATTCTCATGGAATTTTTAAATGTCGTAGGGATGCATTTGCTCCATTGTTTACATTTTTGTTGGTGCCCCACATTTTGAAGGTCATGCACACATTTACAGAGTGGAGCTCTCAGCCATTTACCTCAGCTTGGAGGAGAGGCTTCTAACTAAGAAGACGAGGGTTTGTCCGAACCCCGTCGCGGCCACAGGGGTGCTCTGTTATGTAAGCCATCGAAACAGAAACTCCTGGCTGTGAACAAACGCAACAAAGAGACCAGGCTAACCTGCTCTGTTCTGTTCCCTCTCTGCTTTCCCCACTGTTCTCTTTTTTAAAGTGCTCCTTCTATGGAGTTAGGTCACATCCTGTGGTGTCAACAGGCAGGACAGGTAGCCCTCCTCAAAGCAACAACACCCACCTGTCATCTGGGACTGACAAGCCCTTTTCTTTTTCACTCCCTCTCTCCCTTTTTCTGTCTCATTCTCTCCTTTTTCCATCTCTCTCTCTCCCCCTCTTCTTTGACATAACTTTTTTTTTGTCCCACTCAAACTGGGCCATCGCTGCCTGGAGGTGATCCGTTTGCAGCCTCTCAAACATCACTCAATCAATTCTGAAGGTGATGAGTTGCCTCGGTTCTACCAAGGAGTCGGCGACTAGGAAAGCTACACCAAGGAGGATACAGGGCTGTGTCTGAGCAATTAAGGAAGAAAAAGCTAATGAAACAAAGCTCATCACAAATCCTTGATGATAAAGGCAGGCGATAACCTCCGGGGTTAATTTGAAATGTTCTCATGACACATATAGCTGCCTGTTATTTTAAGGTCATATCCAGTGACGGAAAGCTGATACCATGAGTGCTTGTCGAGGGCCCAGGAGAGAGAAACGGAATCCCTTAAACAAGTTTGCTCGAATAAAAGCACTTCACTTAACTTGGGTCTACAGGCGCTCCGGCTGTGTGAACCCGGTTCAACCCAGCACTGGACTCTACTGAGACCCAGCAAAGATGCCTGGGAAATGTCTCCTTTACAGCTCTCCCATTTTGCCACCAGTGACATTTCTCCGAGTCGGGTAACTGGCTAAGTTTCTCATAGCCACACAGGAGCTATATTACACAGCGTCAAAGGCACAACGAACGAAGGCCTTTTCACCGCACAAAGTTTTAATAATCTAAGTCATCTGCTCACCGTAATCATTCAACAATGTTTTCCACGGGAACCTACTCCTCTCATTGAGTTAGGTTCCTTTCACTTTGATCATGTGGATTTAGGCGTAGCTGGCACTGCATGCCACAGCAGATGCTTTAGTGTTTTTGTGCTGAAATAAATCAATTTTGTTAAGTGGTTAGTAGTTTGCATAGTTTCGTTTGTGGAGGTGGTTTAAGGCCAGGCACCACACTCGTAGGGTACTTGTTTACCCTTAATGATATCACAATCAACTTTTACCGGTTGAATGTACAAACACCAATACTTTTTTTGTATTTGCATTTTTTCTGAAATATTTTATTAAGATATGCAAATGAGGCAATGTCTCATTAAATATGCACATATTTGCATATCGCACAAAAAAAAAAACATTTGGACATTGGATGAAGTATGCCTAAATATTTTTGTTTCATTCTGTTAACACCTGTCCAAAAATACTTTTTTCATCTTTCTATCTGTTTAATGCTGAAGTGCATGTTTTCAAAGAAAATGTTATCTAGAATAAAAAATTGACAAAATATCAACAATTACGGAGAATATATCTAAGGATAACCACGCTAAATGTGGTGAATGCAGATGTATCTGAGAAAATTGTCTTTGTACGTGAAAAGAGTCTGACTTTTGGGAGAAATTCCACTGAATTTACTGAATTTATATTGTAGTACACACTCTTATCCAGAGCGACTTATAGGAGTAATTAGGGTTTAAGTGCCTTGCTCAAGGGCAGATCAACAGATTTTTCACCTCGTCTGCTAGGGATTCGAACCATCAACCTTTTGGTTACTGGCCCAATGCTCTTAACCTCTAGACTACCAAACAACATACAGCTATTTAGACCCAATCACCATCTCCTCCAAGTAAGTTGCTAAAGATAGTCCAGTTTGTGACATTCTCAATGAAATGGGCTTTTTAAATTGTGTAATTTAATGTTGTAAGCTTTGCAATTGTTGCTGTATGTCCACTTTTAAAGTGGTTAAAATTCTTTCTTTTTTTTACACTTTTGAAAATACTAATAATGGTTTGAAATACCAACATTGGCACACTTGAAGTCTGTATGTCTGTTGGCGTAAACACATGAGTGTATGGAATAGGGTTGCACCGTGTGTAGGTGTCAGTAGAGGGTGGAGACCCACGAATCTGTGTTAGTGGGCCTGAGAGGTAGAGTCTGGGATGTTAGGTAATCTGTGTTGGTCTTGTCTCTCTCTCTTGCTCTTTCTCGCACTATTTCTCTCTTTCTCCTCTGTCCCTCTAAGAGCCTGCAGGCCTGAACCCAGATACCCCTCACCAGCTGGCCTCCATCCACACATTGGAGACACAAATCTCAAGCTTTATCATTCTGGCTCCCTCTTCAATTCTTCTTTTGGTTCCTTCTTCTGTAGTATTTCCTTCATTTTCTCTGTCTCCTGTCCCCCCTCCTTTTTTGGGGGGAGTTTGTCTCCCCACTGATTTTTCTTGCAAACACCAGTTAAAAGACAAGCGATGACCACATAACCCCGAGACAGAAATATCACCCGAGTCCAGTTTTTTTTCTTCTCTCTCTCTCTGCCCTCACCCCTACTTAACCCTCTCCTCTTCTCCCGACAGGCCACCCACTACAGTTTCTTGTCCACCCTGGAGGTACTGGGGAAGCTGATGTTCAGTGCCCTGGCGGGGGGTCTGGTGGACTGGGTGGGTTACCCCACCGCCTTCCTCCTCTTCCTGGTTCTCTCGGCCGGTACAGCCCTCCACGTCTGGAGGGCCACGGATACCGGGGCCCTCAGGGAACAGCGGAAAGAACAGCCCAAGCTCTTCCCCAACAGCTCAACCATCCCTTATGTAACTGCTTTAGCACCCCCCCATCCAAACCAGCGATGATCCATGCCAACACAATCCCTCTCACTCAGTGGTCCCCAACCCCCTGGTCTTTGAGAGTAATACTGTGTGCATTTTTAATTGCCCAGTGCTAACATGTCTGATCAAGCTATTCAAGGTGTCGATGATCAGTTGAGTCATTTAACAAGGTGGGTGTGGGTTTGGAGATTTTTCCAGGACACCGATGAGTAGTTGTATGGAGTTGGAGGATTGGATCAGTAGCATAAGGGATAGGGAGAGCAATATAGGGGAAAGCTGTTCAGGGGTTATTGGAGGACATACCATCTGAGCCGTTTTCATATATGCCAAGCCACCAATAAAACTTAAGCCAGCAGTAATACTTTGCCATTGCACTAGTTCTGTGGCGACGTTTACCAATCCCTACTACCTCTGTTTAACACTGTAAGACATGCAGAAGCCTAGTGAGCTGTATAGTACAACATTTGCTAGCTTGAGTACGATTTTGATTAGAGATAGCTAGCTTAAACCATTACACAGCGTCATCTAGTCTAGGTTTGTTAGCGCAATTAGGGAACTAAAGCCTTACATAATGCATGGTGGCAAGTTATTAAGGATTGGATGGATTTTTTTATTTTTATGGATTCGGGTATTGTTTTTATGGATTCTTGAGGGGGAAAAACACATTTTTTGTTAATGTTACATAGACTACTGCTGCTTGTTTTTCAACTACCTGCTGATAGTACTTGTTTCTGTTATGTGTAAAGTTATAAAAAATTACACACACCTTATCGAATCACTTTTTAGTGGGCTTGAAACATACACCTGCTGAAGCAACTTACATTGTGGTGCCTGCTTTTTGTTTACGAACGGTTCATTGGACTGGCGAGAGGCATCTACTGGGAAAGCAACGCAAATACTCAGCCAATGCCTCACACCGTTCGAATACCGTCTGTCTTTTGATGACCATATCTCTCATTGTGATGGCTGAATGATAAATAACAGATAGTCACAGGGATGAGAGGTCAGGGAGGTGACACGGGACCTAGGCAGTTTCAGATGGGGACATAGAACCAGAGCAGCCATGTTATGAATTGGCATGAATAGCGATGGTCACTTTGACCAATGCAGCCAAGCCCACTCTAATGTAAAGCATTTGTTGCAAAGCACACCCCCGTCTCTGACACGTGCTGAGAGACTTGCACAAAAATAAAGCTGCTACCCAAATGTCTACGTGCCGCCGTGTGTGTCTGCTTGTCACTGTAGTAATGTCATATCCTGTGAAAAAAATATATATATTCTACCTGAACCTACCCATTTTTAATACCATTACTTTGGCATCAGTCTAAAAAGAAATCACAGTCAATACCTGTAAACTGTAAAGATGGAAGCATAACATTTAAGGTAGACTATGCCGTTTAGATGACCGCGATGTGCATGGGTGTGTTTCACGCTGCTACAACGTAGCTGTGGGGCCAAAACAGCTGCGGCGCTTAGCTCTGCTTCAACAAATTGACACTGTTACTTTGCGCGTGCGGCATCGCCTTGCCGAGTCTAGCTTTAATATCAACGTAACACCGGTATATCATACCCATTTATATCCAGTGACTGAATGGGATTTAGGCTAACCATTTCACCATGCCAAATCTTGGGACACAATTATGAATTCCTTACACACGCCTCCCATATATCCACCCTATATCACTTTGGATCACGATCTCATTACATCTGGGCCCTCCTGATAACCATAGCTCTGGTGTGTGTGTGTGTGTGTGTTCGAGAGAGAGACTCCATCGTCTCCCATTAGCACATCTGCCCTAAGGGTGAATCCTCCGCCAAGTCAACCTGCATCTCTCTTCTCCTATACCGCTCCCCTTGTTTCATGAAACACACTCATCACATTCTAGCTACAGCATTGATATTTCTCAGAAAGCACAGGTGGTATAGACAACCCACATTGATTCTGTTGGGCTCTCGCTGTCGAAGAATGAAAACACAGGTGTTGAGAACAAGAACTAAGTGAATGACCATCTAAACAAAATACCCTTTTAAAGTCAAACTCAACTTTGAGCAATGGTATCACTACATGTGCCGTGTTCAGGTTTCCTGCAGGATTACAACACTGTTGGAGCGTTACAAGGCCTAATTTGGCTGTTTCAAACCAGTTGTAATCCTTGTATTTCCTGCAGGTGTTATTTACCAGATATGGGGGGAACCCAACACTTGTCTGCCTCTGCATTGTAGGTAAGCAGGCAGAAAGTCCAGACAAAACAGTCCTACCAGCCAAGAAATGTTGTTTCCTTGCCAGCTTAAAGGGCATGGCATAACACCATCAAATATTAGATTCTCTGGGAAGTATTGAAACTGAAACGGATACATCAAAGTTGCACAACACAAAGACACGACTCACAGACGCTTATTCATTCGACTCCCTTGAGCTTTATCAATGTGAGGCTGAGTTTCCTGATGAATCACTTCAGTTCAATCACTCGTGCAAATGCAGCGAACCCCTTCAAATTCCTGGTGTGTCTTCGTAGAGCCGTGGAGCTGCTACCGCGCTGGCTGATGGACAGACATGTAATCATGACATTGTCAGGGAGGGCTCTTCACAACACACCCTAAACACCGTGGCGTGGTGCAGTTAACCCTCAGCCAACGTGTCATGGCAGGTTGTCTATAAGACGCAGAGGGAAGAGGCGGGTGGGGGTTTGGGCGAGTGGAGCAGTGGGATGAAACATGGGGCGTCTTCTGCCATGGCCCTAATGGCTCAAACGAGGCTGTGAGCGAAGTGGGGTGAGGCCAGGGATGGGGGCGAGAGGGACCCGCGACCCACAGTGAAGTGACTCAACCACAACAGCATATGAGCTGGCAGCTTGTCACATCTCCACCCATCAGAAAGGACTCTATAGGCCCCTCTTTATTGGATTTGTCCCTACAGACCAGCTTCCATCACTTTTTACAGTAGTACTTCACTATACGTACTAGCTCCCAGTACTGAACACATCACCATAGACCAAGCATGTCTCCCTTTTGTATTGTTTCGTAAGTGCATTGGTGGAATGACGAGTCGCACACAAACGCACACTTGAAGGTATGGTGCTATCGTCGACACACTGCTATATTTTGTCTCTCAATGGGATATTCATGCCACATTAGAGTCAGCCTCTAAAAACAGTTTACTGATTATGTTGTCAGGGAGTACAGATTATTTATGAAAATTACTACTGTTCAAGTGGAATGACTATGGAATTTAGGACTCTACTTGAATGCATATGTTCAGCTGTACTTACTGGACAGATACCGGGGTCTGTACAATCTGATTTCAACTCATTGAAACCAATATGGGTCAATTCCAATTTGTGAATTGAAGATTAAACTGAAACTCAGCGTGATGATGTTGCTACAATCATCAGGAGGAACCAAAGATATTGCAGGTGAGCGCGATGCACGACGATGCACGACGATGCACTCACACTAGTGAAGGCTGGTGGGAGGAGCTATAGGAGGACGGTCTCATCGCAGTGGCTGGAATGGAATTCATGGAACGATATCAAACCACGTTTCACTCCGTTCCATTTCTTGCATTCCAGCCACTACAATGAGCCCGTCCTCCTATAGCTCCTCCCACCAGCCTCCACTGACTCACACAGAGTATTTGCGCGTGTGCACAGGTTCACCTCTGCTGCAACGTGATAACTGCAAGTCAACAAAAGCCAAGAAGTTTCGTTTTGTGCTCTTCGGGCTGGATTCAGTCCGTGTCTCTGAAATGCATTCAAATGTAGGGTCAATTCCCATTGAGCCGACATATGCAGCATTTGCCGTGAATCCAGTCTCCATGGAACGCAGGGCCATTGCCTTTATTTTTCAATAGAGGTATAACCCGGATCTTCGGATCTGCGATACCGATTGAATCCATCCCTTAGTTGTTGCGGAAGTCGGAGCGATACTGCTGTTTACTTTGTGCATCAATCTCTTTAAATTCCTCCAGTAAAGTAGCAGAGTTGAAATGGAACATGGTCAGATATAATAAGAAGAAGAAAGCGTTGGCTAGGCCTGCGCTACCAAAATGAGGGTGAGCAGTGAACAGTAGAACTAGACCATCCTGTGATGCTCCCAATTCTGAGATGTCTGTCTTCGATGACCTCCATGGACCACTTGTCTCTCACCAGAAGAGATATCACCCTAGCTGGAGAGGCGAGTAACGGAATGTACATGATGTTGAGATCGGCGCTACAGTCATGTGATCTGTGCTGCATACTGTATGTACTGTCATCCACATGGTAAGAGAGCCAACTCAGAGGGAAGGGAAGACACCACTGCTGCTACAGTATTTATCCATCCCCACGGCTAGGGTTACTCCTCAGGCCTTAGCTAATGAGAATCTGAGCCCTGCTGTGGCTCCTGCCTCTGTTCTGCAAGGCAGGCTCCAACCCTATTACATCCCGATCAGCCATTGTGATTCTGGTTCTCACAGTCACAGTATCTGCCGTCTCAGCTCTATACACTGTCAAGGTTTCCTGAGTGCATGGGTTCCACTGATTAGCGCATAGGAGTGCAGTGATTGTTCGTCAAGATAAGGTAACAGCCACGGTGGCATTCTGCATTCTTAAAATGGTAGCACTTTACGCTACAGCACGATACTAACTTGGTAATAGTGTGGTAACAAGTTATTGTTACTCACTTTGCAGACATTGTTTTGTCCAGGTCCCTCTTCATTTCAGTATAACTATTGTTTTTCAAATGAATACACCTTAAAAGGTAAATGTGAAACTTTTCTCGCTTTCGAAAGTCAATAGCAGGGTCCATAAAATGTGTTATATAAAGCAGGGGTATTTAAGTCTTATAATGATTTGGTGGGTGCTTATATTTGGACTATTTCACAAGTGTGTTTTCTACACGTGTGAATTTTTTGTGGGGTGGCAGGTAGCCCAGTGGTTAGAGTGTTGGACTAGTAACCGAAAGGTTGCTAGATTGAATCCCTGAGCTGACAAGGTAAAAATCTGTCGTTCTGTCCCCGAACATGGCATTTAACCCACTGTTCCTAGGCTGTCCTTGAAAATAAGAATTTGTTCTTCACTGACTTAAATAGTTAAATAAAGGTAAAAAGAGAGAGTGGGGTCACTGCCAGCCATTATCAACAGCAACCCTGGAGCAATTAGGGTTAAGTGCTTTCCTCAAGGGCACATCAACAGATTTTTCACCTAGTCAGCTCAGGGATTTGAACTAGAGACCTTTCTGTTATTGGCCCAACTCTCTAACCGCTATGCTACCTGCTGCCCTTTTTACAATATGAGGTCCGGAGTACTGGTTTTCTATTTTACCTGATAATTAATTGCACCCACCTGGTGTCCCAGGTCTGCCGAGGTCCAGATTTGAATTTGAGGGATATAAAAGGTTTATCCAGGCACCTCAAGCCCCCACTCATTGTAATGATGTGTACAGTAAGCCGTGATCTTGTTCATGATGAATGGGAAACAAATACAACCAGTGGTTGCAGCGTTGAAGCCTAATTGGCCATCATCTGCCCTGGTGTGCTCACATTCTCTGTATGCTGTACCTCAAGTTTGTGGCGGACCTGTCACGAGGTGGAAAAGTGATCTGGATTGAGAAGGCTTAGTGAAGTAGACGAAGACAACACTTTCAACAAACAACATATTTTAATAGGGCATGAATTTATGGTGGGTACATTTGTAACTTTAAAAACCATCATAGTTAAAATGAAAGAAACGTGGCACCGGAAGTGGTGCAGCCCAGGGGGCAGGCTTCCGTTTTTTCAAGATCTCCATTTAGCACAAACGCCATTTGCTCTCACCAAGCGAAGCCGCTGCATGCTCAGAAAAAGGATGCCTTCCTGTGCCCAGGCGTTGCTGACACATGCCAGATCTTACAACGCCTGGATAGGTATTAATGCACATCATATGTTATCAATCCGGCGGCACTGTCGATGACATGGCACGCAACCATTAGTTGATGCATGCAACATCCGAGCAGAAGTGCCATGCCTCCGGACTGCATTCACTTCCTGTGGGCAGCTGCCTAGAAGACAAAAATGAACCAATAGGACTGTTAGATAGGTTAAACATGAAAATAAGTCACACCTGTGACAGTCCTGTCTCTGGATTTTTAGGGGCTCTATTCAATCAGATCCTCTTTAGCCGCAGTGTCGGGTGGGAACTGGGTTAGAGCTGTCAAATCCACAAGCGGCTCCTGGAAGCGGCTCCTGCATTAAGGTTCCTAGTCAATCCGCATCGCGGAAGTTCATGTTTACAGTGTTATTGAAATTTAAAGGCAATGTTCCCGCTTTGGCGTAGACTGCATTTCCGGTAATATGTCGGCTCAATCAGAAATTACCTTTAAACGTTCTATAACGGAATCTGGAACTCTTCAGCGTTACAGACTGAATTAGCGCCCTAAGAGAAGTCCCATGCAGCCTTGTTTACAAGTTCAAAGACTGGAATGTGAGACTTAATCTACACCTCGATTAGGCTGATAGAAATCCTCATTAATTTATTCAATCATTTTAAATTTGAGCATCATTGTTTCTATATAGCCTACACTTTCTTTTTATCGACTTCTAACGCAAGTGTTACGGGTGTGGCTTTGTGACAATGGTCAAGAATAGTTGCTCACCAATTTGACAGCTCCAACTCAGTTATACATCCAACATCGCCAAAACATCAGCTATGTGGGAGTCGACTATCGAAGGTTAACGCTTGATCTGATTGAATCTAGGCCTGAATCTGTACATCTAGATTCTGTAGGAGACAGCAGTCAGGGCCAGTGGACCCAGAAGAAACTGATGTGAAATAGAGATGGGCTGATTTAAGGACAATTCTGCCACTTTATAACCAGTTGTTATGCTTTTAGTATTATACAGTGCATTCAGAAAGTATTCAGACACCTTCAGTTTTTCCACATTTTGTTACGTTACAGCCTTATTCTAAAATTGCTTAAAATGTTTTTTTTCCTTCATCAATATACACACAATATCCCAGAATGACAAAGCAAAAACATTTTTAGAACCGAAATATCACATTTACATAAGTATTTTCACCCTTTACTCAGTACTTTGTTGAAGCACCTTTAGCAGCGATTACAGCCTCGAGTCTTCTTGGGTATGATGCTACAAGTTTGGCACACCTGTATTTGGGGAGTTTTTCGAATTCTTCTCTGCAGATCCTCTCAAGCTCTGTCAGGTTGGATGGAGAGTGTTGCAGCACAAATATTTTCAGGTCTCTATCGAGATATTAGATCGGGTTCAAGTCCGGGCTCTGGCTGGGCCACTCAATGACATTCTGAGACTTGTCCCGAAGCCAATCCTGTGTTGTTTTGGCTGTGTGCTTAGGATCATTGTCCTGTTGGAAGGTGAACCTTCACACCAGTCTGAGGTCCTGAGCTCTCTGGAGCAGGTTTTCATCAAGGATCTCTCTGTACTTTGCTGCGTTCATCTTTCCCTCAAACCTGACTAGTCTCCCAGTCCCTGCAGCTGAAAAACATCCCCACAGCATGATATCGTCCACATAAGGTTTCCCAGTGTAGGTTCACAAGGAAGGGACACCCGTGATTCTTTTATAACTTGAAGCTATTTCTTTTCACACAGTAACAATCGAGATGGGACACAGAGGTGGTCATAACACCAACCTTATACCTGTATTACATAGACATGCAGGGAAAGGACAGGCTACCCCATTCAGCCTGAGCCAAGCTACTAAGGCACTAAGCCGCTAAGCGTACCGTCGCGAGACACACGGACACAATAACACCCCAAAACAAAAGTCAACGGGATAAATAAAAAAAAATCACATTCATAAAAAATAAAAAAAGCATGAACAGAAAGAGAGAGAGCGAGTTCACCGACTGTTTTTCATCTCTCGCCAGATCCAGTTACCACCGGGGAAAGAACAGGGAGGTAGAGACTGCGACATGTTTTAATCTCCGCAAACAATAGTGTTGCTTCTTCTTTTTTTGGCACCTCGGAACACCCAGAGGGGGAAGAGGTGTCGTCTTTTTGCGCGGCTATTGTCTCGCGGACAGCAGAATGGCCTGCTGGGTAACCTAAGCTGGGAGGTAAGGGACGAGCCAGAGCATCAGGTGTTGGAGTGTTTCCTCTCCCGGTGATGACTTTATGTTTGTTTGTAGAATAATAAGAGACATGGATACCTCTCCCGATCTGATACGTCTTCCACACGCTATAGCTACTGCACTACTGTATCCTGTACTCTGTCTCCTGCTTTGTTTTACTCCTCTTCCCCCTCATCCTCACCATCATCTTCTTCCTCCTTCCCAAGTTGAGATGTAATTCTTCTGATTAATAAAGGAAAAACTTTCCCAATGGGAACATTCTATCTTTAGGTTTCCCTTTAGGAACTACGAAAGGTGTTAGGACATACACGTCGGTGCCGATCCATGTCCTTTATATTAAAAGGAGTTACTCAGCTTTGGATTGCATTGCCGGTTCATTTCTCTATTATTTATGCGACAGCCTTGGTTAAGGTTATGTCAAGGAGGCTCAGCTGGGATGGCGGGGGACTATTTAATAACTCTTAGCAGGAGATGGTAATGACTTGAGGAAGTCAATGACGTGGAGGCCATGTGACTGTATGATACATTTTCTTTGTGTTTGTGTGTGAGCAAGTACTGTATGTGTGTAGAGGCTCAGGGTGACCTGGAGGCCATGATGCCGTTCTCTATCTGAAGTACTGTATGTGTGTGCGGGCTCAGGGTGACCTGGAGGCCATGATATCGTTCTCTATCTGAAGTACTGTATGTGTGTAGAGGCTCAGGGTGACCTGGAGGCCATGATGTCGTTCTCTATCTGAAGTACTGTATGTGTGTAGAGGCTCAGGGTGACCAGGAGGCCATGATGTCGTTCTCTATCTGAAGCACTGTATGTGTGTGGAGGCTCAGGGTGACCTGGAGGCCATGATGCCGTTCTCTATCTGTAGTACTGTATGTGTGTGGAGGCTCAGGGTGACCAGGAGGCCATAATGTTGTTCTCTATCTGAAGTACTGTATGTGTGTGGAGGCTCAGGGTGACCAGGAGGCCATGATGTTGTTCTCTATCTGAAGTACTGTATGTGTGTAGAGGCTCAGGGTGACCAGGAGGCCATGATGTTGTTCTCTATCTGAAGTACTGTATGTGTGTGGAGGCTCAGGGTGACCAGGAGGCCATGATGTTGTTCTCTATCTGAAGTACTGTATGTGTGTAGAGGCTCAGGGTGACCTGGAGGCCATGATGCCGTTCTCTATCTGAAGTACTGTATGTGCGTGGAGGCTCAGGGTGACCAGGAGGCCATGATGTTGTTCTCTATCTGAAGTACTGTATGTGTGTAGAGGCTCAGGGTGACCTGGAGGCCATGATGCCGTTCTCTATCTGAAGTACTGTATGTGTGTAGAGGCTCAGGGTGACCTGATGGCCATGATGTCGTTCTCTATCTGAAGTACTGTATGTGTGTAGAGGCTCAGGGTGACCTGGAGGCCATGATGTCGTTCTCTATCTGAACGACTGTATGTGTGTGGAGGCTCAGGGTGACCTGGAGGCCATGATGTCGTTCTCTATCTGAAGTACTGTATGTGTGTGGAGGCTCAGGGTGACCTGGAGGCCATGATGCCGTTCTCTATCTGAAGTACTGTATGTGTGTAGAGGCTCAGGGTGACCTGGAGGCCATGATGTCGTTCTCTATCTGAAGTACTGTATGTGTGTAGAGGCTCAGGGTGACCTGGAGGCCATGATGTTGTTCTCTATCTGAAGTACTGTATGTGCGTGGAGGCTCAGGGTGACCAGGAGGCCATGATGTTGTTCTCTATCTGAAGTACTGTATGTGTGTAGAGGCTCAGGGTGACCAGGAGGCCATGATGTCGTTCTCTATCTGAAGTACTGTATGTGTGTGGAGGCTCAGGGTGACCTGGAGGCCATGATGTCGTTCTCTATCTGAAGTACTGTATGTGTGTGGAGGCTCAGGGTGACCTGGAGGCCATGATGTCGTTCTCTATCTGAAGTACTGTATGTGTGTGGAGGCTCAGGGTGACCTGGAGGCCATGATGTCGTTCTCTATCTGAAGTACTGTATGTGTGTGGAGGCTCAGGGTGACCTGGAGGCCATGATGTTGTTCTCTATCTGAAGTACTGTATGTGTGTGGAGGCTCAGGGTGACCTGGAGGCCATGATGTCGTTCTCTATCTGAAGTACTGTATGTGTGTGGAGGCTCAGGGTGACCAGGAGGCCATGATGCCGTTCTCTATCTGAAGCACTGTATGTGTGTAGAGGCTCAGGGTGACCAGGAGGCCATGATGTTGTTCTCTATCTGAAGTACTGTATGTGTGTAGAGGCTCAGGGTGACCTGGAGGCCATGATGCCGTTCTCTATCTGAAGCACTGTATGTGTGTGCGGGCTCAGGGTGACCTGATGGCCATGATGTTGTTCTCTATCTGAAGCACTGTATGTGTGTAGAGGCTCAGGGTGACCTGATGGCCATGATGTCGTTCTCTATCTGAAGCACTGTATGTGTGTAGAGGCTCAGGGTGACCAGGAGGCCATGATGTTGTTCTCTATCTGAAGTACTGTATGTGTGTAGAGGCTCAGGGTGACCTGGAGGCCATGATGCCGTTCTCTATCTGAAGCACTGTATGTGTGTAGAGGCTCAGGGTGACCAGGAGGCCATGATGTTGTTCTCTATCTGAAGTACTGTATGTGTGTAGAGGCTCAGGGTGACCTGGAGGCCATGATGTCGTTCTCTATCTGAAGCACTGTATGTGTGTGGAGGCTCAGGGTGACCTGGAGGCCATGATGCCATTCTCTATCTGAAGCACTGTATGTGTGTGCGGGCTCAGGGTGACCTGATGGCCATGATGTCGTTCTCTATCTGAAGTACTGTATGTGTGTAGAGGCTCAGGGTGACCTGGAGGCCATGATGCGGTTCTCTATCTGAAGTACTGTATGTGTGTGGAGGCTCAGGGTGACCAGGAGGCCATGATGTTGTTCTCTATCTGAAGCACTGTATGTGTGTAGAGGCTCAGGGTGACCAGGAGGCCATGATGTTGTTCTCTATCTGAAGTACTGTATGTGTGTGGAGGCTCAGGGTGACCAGGAGGCCATGATGTTGTTCTCTATCTGAAGTACTGTATGTGTGTGGAGGCTCAGGGTGACCAGGAGGCCATGATGTTGTTCTCTATCTGAAGTACTGTATGTGTGTAGAGGCTCAGGGTGACCTGGAGGCCATGATGCCGTTCTCTATCTGAAGTACTGTATGTGTGTAGAGGCTCAGGGTGACCTGGAGGCCATGATGTTGTTCTCTATCTGAAGTACTGTATGTGCGTGGAGGCTCAGGGTGACCAGGAGGCCATGATGTTGTTCTCTATCTGAAGTACTGTATATGTGTGGAGGCTCAGGGTGACCTGGAGGCCATGATGCCGTTCTCTATCTGAAGTACTGTATGTGTGTGCGGGCTCAGGGTGACCTGGAGGCCATGATATCGTTCTCTATCTGAAGTACTGTATGTGTGTAGAGGCTCAGGGTGACCAGGAGGCCATGATGTCGTTCTCTATCTGAAGCACTGTATGTGTGTGGAGGCTCAGGGTGACCAGGAGGCCATGATGTTGTTCTCTATCTGAAGCACTGTATGTGTGTGCGGGCTCAGGGTGACCAGGAGGCCATGATGTTGTTCTCTATCTGAAGCACTGTATGTGTGTGCGGGCTCAGGGTGACCTGGAGGCCATGATGTTGTTCTCTATCTGAAGTACTGTATGTGTGTAGAGGCTCAGGGTGACCTGATGGCCATGATGTCGTTCTCTATCTGAAGCACTGTATGTGTGTGCGGGCTCAGGGTGACCTGATGGCCATGATGCCGTTCTCTATCTGAAGTACTGTATGTGTGTAGAGGCTCAGGGTGACCAGGAGGCCATGATGTTGTTCTCTATCTGAAGCACTGTATGTGTGTAGAGGCTCAGGGTGACCTGGAGGCCATGATGTTGTTCTCTATCTGAAGCACTGTATGTGTGTAGAGGCTCAGGGTGACCTGATGGCCATGATGTCGTTCTCTATCTGAAGCACCTGTATGTGTGTGCGGGCTCAGGGTGACCTGGAGGCCATGATGTTGTTCTCTATCTGAAGCACTGTATGTGTGTGCGGGCTCAGGGTGACCTGGAGGCCATGATGTCGTTCTCTATCTGAAGTACTGTATGTGTGTGGAGGCTCAGGGTGACCAGGAGGCCATGATGCCGTTCTCTATCTGAAGCACTGTATGTGTGTAGAGGCTCAGGGTGACCAGGAGGCCATGATGTTGTTCTCTATCTGAAGTACTGTATGTGTGTAGAGGCTCAGGGTGACCTGGAGGCCATGATGCCGTTCTCTATCTGAAGCACTGTATGTGTGTAGAGGCTCAGGGTGACCAGGAGGCCATGATGTTGTTCTCTATCTGAAGTACTGTATGTGTGTAGAGGCTCAGGGTGACCTGGAGGCCATGATGTCGTTCTCTATCTGAAGTACTGTATGTGTGTGGAGGCTCAGGGTGACCTGGAGGCCATGATGTTGTTCTCTATCTGTAGTACTGTATGTGTGTGGAGGCTCAGGGTGACCAGGAGGCCATGATGTCGTTCTCTATCTGTAGTACTGTATGTGTGTGGAGGCTCAGGGTGACCAGGAGGCCATGATGCCGTTCTCTATCTGAAGTACTGTATGTGTGTAGAGGCTCAGGGTGACCTGATGGCCATGATGCCATTCTCTATCTGAAGCACTGTATGTGTGTGCGGGCTCAGGGTGACCTGATGGCCATGATGTCGTTCTCTATCTGAAGTACTGTATGTGTGTAGAGGCTCAGGGTGACCTGGAGGCCATGATGCGGTTCTCTATCTGAAGTACTGTATGTGTGTGGAGGCTCAGGGTGACCTGGAGGCCATGATGTTGTTCTCTATCTGAAGTACTGTATGTGTGTGCGGGCTCAGGGTGACCAGGAGGCCATGATGTCGTTCTCTATCTGAAGTACTGTATGTGTGTGCAGGCTCAGGGTGACCTGGAGGCCATGATGTTGTTCTCTATCTGAAGTACTGTATGTGTGTGGAGGCTCAGGGTGACCTGGAGGCCATGATGTCGTTCTCTATCTGAAGTACTGTATGTGTGTAGAGGCTCAGGGTGACCTGGAGGCCATGATGTTGTTCTCTATCTGAAGCACTGTATGTGTGTGGAGGCTCAGGGTGACCTGGAGGCCATGATGTTGTTCTCTATCTGAAGTACTGTATGTGTGTGGAGGCTCAGGGTGACCAGGAGGCCATGATGTTGTTTTCTATCTGAAGTACTGTATGTGTGTGGAGGCTCAGGGTGACCTGATGGCCATGATGTCGTTCTCTATCTGAAGTACTGTATGTGTGTAGAGGCTCAGGGTGACCTGGAGGCCATGATGCCGTTCTCTATCTGAAGTACTGTATGTGTGTGGAGGCTCAGGGTGACCTGGAGGCCATGATGTCGTTCTCTATCTGAAGTACTGTATGTGTGTGGAGGCTCAGGGTGACCAGGAGGCCATGATGTTGTTCTCTATCTGTAGTACTGTATGTGTGTGGAGGCTCAGGGTGACCAGGAGGCCATGATGCCTTTCTCTATCTGAAGTACTGTATGTGCGTGGAGGCTCAGGGAGACCAGGAGGCCATGATGTTGTTCTCTATCTGTAGTACTGTATGTGTGTGGAGGCTCAGGGTGACCAGGAGGCCATGATGTTGTTCTCTATCTGAAGTACTGTATGTGTGTGGAGGCTCAGGGTGACCAGGAGGCCATGATGTTGTTCTCTATCTGTAGTACTGTATGTGTGTGGAGGCTCAGGGTGACCAGGAGGCCATGATGTTGTTCTCTATCTGAAGTACTGTATGTGTGTGGAGGCTCAGGGTGACCAGGAGGCCATGATGTCGTTCTCTATCTGAAGTACTGTATGTGTGTGGAGGCTCAGGGTGACCAGGAGGCCATGATGTCGTTCTCTATCTGAAGTACTGTATGTGTGTGCAGGCTCAGGGTGACCTGGAGGCCATGATGTCGTTCTCTATCTGAAGTACTGTATGTGTGTGGAGGCTCAGGGTGACCAGGAGGCCATGATGTTGTTCTCTATCTGAAGTACTGTATGTGTGTGGAGGCTCAGGGTGACCTGGAGGCCATGATGTTTCTCATGGTCTGAGAGTCCTTTAGGTGCCCTTTGGCAAACTCCAAGCGGGCTGTCATGTGCCTTTTACTGAGGAGTGGTTTCCGTCTGGCCACCACCATAAAGGCCTGATTGGTGGAGTGCTGCAGAGATGGTTGTCCTTCTGCAAGGTTCCCCCATCTCCACAGAGGAACTCTAGAGTGTCTTTATGGGGTATTGTGTGTAGATTGATGAGTTGTTTAAAAAAAATCCATTTTAGAATAAGGCTGTAATGTAACAAAATGTGGAGAAGGGGTATGAATACTTTCCGAATGCACTGTATTTAAGTGTGACTAAGTGTGTCAGGACAAGGAGATAGAGATCCATACATTAGTCACAACAATGGTAACCGTGGCAGGAGTGTCTCTCCGTAGAGGCACTCCCCTCTGCAGGGAATATCCTGCCAATCTGGCGCCCGCAGTGGGAGGTCTCTCTCTCAACAGCACTGGAGGGTGCAGACCACTCGTCCATACCTTTTTTTTCTCTCCTTCCCTCCTCTGCTTCTCTCACCACATTCACTCCCTCTCACTTCAGGCTGAAAATCAAAACATTCTTTCTGAGAAAGCCTGGGAGGCTTGTGTGTGTGTGTGTGTGTGTGTGTGTGTGTGTGTGTGTGTGTGTGTGTGTGTGTGTGTGTGTGTGTGTGTGTGTGTGTGTGTGTGTGTGTGTGTGTGTGTGTGTGTGTGTGTGTGTGTGTGTGTGTGTGTGTGTGTGTGTGTGTGTGTGTGTGTGTGTGCCATGTTCTGCCTCATGAAAAGTAAGTTGTGTCATCTTGGATATGCCTACTAGTCATGTGAGGTAAATAACAACACAGTAAGAGAGAAAACAAACTACCAACATACATTTCCAGCAGAGAAATGCATATGCTGCCTTACATAGGGCTGTGTTTTATTCATGTCGTCGTCTTTTCAATGGGCTCAACCTGCACAGACCTGTCGCTCTGCACTCTGTCACTCTCTTCCTCTCTGAGGAGGGAGCATGGGGCCTATAAGCTTCCCTCCTCCCCCATCTCTTCACCTGCTATACATACAGGCAGATAACGACAGGGGGGTGCAAAGTGGAGGTCTATTGAGCGCCCATGTACTATAAGCACCTCTAATCCCCCTTTAGAGCGCTTGTTGTGCCATTAGAACTCTATGGAGGAGGGGTACTGTGACAAAGGTTTAAGCAAGGGGGATTCGCTCCATTTACTAGAATAGCCCTCAGCCATCACACACTTCCCTGACAGGGGGGATCTGTTTCATTCACCAGCACAGACGGCAGCCTTTTTGGCTTTTGACAGGAGGCTCATTCCCATTCGGCAGTACCCGAGGATAGTAACCTGTTAAAAAATGATTTAATTCTGGCTCCAACGGGGAAGTGGTCTTATGTAAACAGAAACAAGCAGAGATAATTAGATATTTATGGTACATTTACAGTTTGTGGGTTGGGAAAAACGTTTTATTATAGGCAAGCATGAGGCATACACCAACACACACATACTGACACAAACATGCTCAGGTACATGCATAAGCACACACACACACACACACACACACACACACACACACACACACACACACACACACACACACACACACACACACACACACACACACACACACACACACACACACACACACACACACACACACACACACACACACACACACACACACACACACACAGATGCACAAACGCTGTTATTTACCATAACAGGGAAATAGGTTTAGATCATCAATCTCTCTCTCTTTACATGAAAAACGGTATGTGTTCTTCAATGCTTTTTGAAAGAGGAAAAAAGGCTTACACAGCCGTGCACAGAAAAACCTACTGATCTCTGGGAGTCCCTTAACTTCATCTAATTCAGCAGCAAAATCCTCTCTGACAGCAGTCGACAAACATCCAGCACCAAATTACATTCTTATTGTAAAGCCAACACAAAATAAAGACAGGATGTGATGACAGAGAGCGAAAGAGAGGGAGACAGAGAGAAAGGGTCGTATCGGGTTAAAAGATCACAGAGGCAGTGTTTTGTAGACAGCTGGACGTGGGTTCTCTAATCTGGCTAAACTTGATCTGCCCAGAGAGGGCTTGTCTGACTGAGCAGCAGGCCCAGCCATGGGGTTGTGACAGCCAGACGACAGGACGGACTAGAGGAGCACGCTGTATGTGTGTATGTGTGTGTCCTCACGGTTACTGTATAGGCTATGTGTGTGATGATGTCCTTCAGACAAAACGACAGGCCTGGTGCATTAAATCAATACCTCTAATGAGTTGAGTTGCTTCATGGGAGGAGTAACAGGGTTGGGCGTGTTTGTGTGAGCTTTAGGGAGGCGGCGGGGGTGAGGGGGCGAGTGTATGTTCTGTATCTATTGGAGGGTGGGGGTTGCAATGGAACTAGGGTGTGTGTCTGAGGGGGAATGTGTATGTACATGTGTGAAGGTGCGGGGTATCTATGTTGGGAGGGGGTGATGTGATGTGCAGTGGGCGTGTCAGTGTGGGCCTCGTAAACTGAATTAGACACGGCTTAATTAGGGTAATCGGCGGGCCTTCAGGGACCTGCTCGTTAGGGGCACCCAGTTTCGCCCTTCTCGCTTCCCTCGCAAGGGACAGACAAACAGCTGAAGCGACAGCCTCGTCTCTCCCCGCGCCTCTCCGTGTCCAACGAGACTCCATCCCGGAGTCTCACGCGTCAGGTCTGAGTTTGGCAGGGATGTCCTATAGTAACATTAACGATGTTTCACAAAGCTTAATGTCTCCCACTCCAAATGATATTCATCTGGTGACTTTGAGTGCTAACAATCTCTCTGTGATGGAAAGAACTGGCTTCTTTATCGTGCTGTCGTTTGGTTAAGTGATAGTGCGGAGACACGGGTTGGGTTTTAAATCCCTGGCTCCAGCCTTCGTTGGCTGCTTTTCCTTCACTCTGCGGTCCAACTCATCCTAAACCGTCTCAATTGGGTTGAGGTCGGGTGATTGTGGAGGCCGGGTCATTTGATGCAGGCACTCCATCACTCTCCTTATTGGTCAAATAGCCCTAACACAGCCTGGAGGTGTAGCCCTTACACGGCTTGTTGAAAAACAAATGATAGTGGGACTAAGTGCAAACCAGATGGGATGGAGAATCGCTGAAGAATGCTGTGGTAGCCATGCTGGTTAAATGTGCGTTGAATTCTAAATAAATCACTGACATTGTCACCAGCAAAGAACCCCCACACCATCACACCACCTCCTCCATGTTTCACGGAGGGAACCACACATGCAGAGATAATCCGTTCACCTACTCTGCGTCTCACAAAGACACCGTGGTTGGAACCAAGAATCTCACATTTGGATTTATCAGACCAAAGGACAGATTTCCACCGGTCTAATGTCCATTGCTCGTGTTCCTTGGCCCAAGCAAGTCTCTTCTTATTATTTGTGACCTTTAGTAGTGGTTTCTTTGCAGCAATTCAACCATGATTCAAGCAGTCTCCTCTGAACACTTGATGTTGAGATGTCTGTTACTTGAACTATGTGAAGCATTTATTTGGGCTGCAATCTGAGGTGCAGTAACTCTAATGAACTTATCCTCTGCAGCAGAGGTAACTCTGCGTCTTACTTTCCTGTGGCGGTCCTCATGAGAGCCAGTTTCATCATAGCTCTTGATGCTTTTTGTGACTGCACTTGAAGAAACTTTCAAAATTCTTGAAATGTTCCACATTGACTGACCTTCATGTCTTAAAGTAATGATGAACTGTTGCTTCTCTTTGCTTATTTGAGCTGTTATTGCCATTAATATGGACTTGGTCTTTTACCAAACAGGGCTATCTTCTGTATACCACCCCTACATTGTCACAACACAACTGACTGGCTCAAACGCATTAAGAAGGAAAGAAATTCCACAAATGAACTTTTAACAAGGCACACCTGTTAATTGAAATGCATTGCAGGTGACTACACCATGAAGCTGGTTGAGAGAATGTGCAAGAGTGTGCAAAGCTGTCAAGGCAAAGGGTGGCTACTTTTAAGAATCTTTTTGTTTAGCAGTTCTTTGGTTTCTACATGATTTCATAGATGTTATTTCATAGTTTTGATATATTCGCTATTATTCTACAATGTAGAAAAATTGTAAAAATAAAGAAAAACCCTTGAATGAGTGCGTGTGTCCAAACTTTTAACAGGTACTGTATTTTTATGCGTTCTTTCAAAAGCCATGATTGAAGTCAATGTTACACATGTTATCAAAACGTCTAATTAAGCACGAGCGGAGCTGTGCACGAGTTTCTCTCAATCACATCACCACATTGGGAAACCAGGAAATGGCTGTGCTGTTCCTCTCTGTTGTCTGGGATTGCTGCAGTGTTGTCATTTCACAGAGAGATGGAGAGAGCCCCCCCCCGAAACAACCCTCCTCTGCCCACATACATTAAACCATAATTGGGCGGTATTGTTTTAAAAACGCAGACTTCAGAGTGTGCTAGACATAGCATGGGCAAGCATGAAAATGCCCTTTATCACTATGCTGCAGATAATGTAACACCCTCTGTTACGCCCTGTTTTTGTTTTTTTTGTCATTCAGCTAAGCTGCTGAACTCTTTGGGGGGATAGTAATATTAATGGTGACCGTTTGACAGATAATAAAACAGTACGAGGATATCTCTAAGAAATATGACATCACTTTAACCTGACTTCACTGGATAGAGCCCCTGTCTGTCGCACCACCACCACACTATATTACTGCCCACAATTAGGGTTGCAAAGCTACCAGTAATTTACTAAAGAGGCATGAATCTTCAGTAAATTTGTTAACAGAAAATCAATGACAAACTATCGTAACTTTGATCATTTATACTTGAATAACTTTTTTTAAACGTATTCATATACAGTATAGTATAATTTAGTTTATATCTGTGTCCATGTTGTTCATGAGTTTCTAGTAGATAGACCATTTGGTTCAAAAGAAAATAGCTTAATTAATGAAAAAAGAATGCTTCTAATTAACAATGGCACAATTTTCAATTATCTCTGCAACTCGTCCAACACATTGACAACAAATATATATTGACATAGTAAAATTATTTATTTAAATATTATTGAAATTGTGTAAAAAAAATTGTGTAATAAAATAAAATGAAGAATATTTCATGCTGAAACCCTCATATTAAATACCAATGGTATTCACTAAATTGATGGTTTTGTATTTAGGATAATGTTTAACCTCTTGAACCTCTGGGGGCAGTATTTCATTTTTGGATGAAAAATTTTCCCATTTTAAACAATATATTTTGTCACGAAAAGATGCTTGACTATGCATATAATTGACAGCTTTGGAAAGACAACACTCTGACATTTCCAAAACTGCAAAGATATTGTCTGTGAGTGCCACAGAACTAATGCTACAGGCGAAACCAAGATGAAATTTCATACAGGAAGTGAGCCAGATTTTTGAGGCGCTGTGTTCCAATGTCTCCTTATATGGCTGTGAATGCGCAAGGAGAGAGACTACACTTTCTGTCGTTTCCCCAAGGTGTTTGCAACATTGTGACGTATTTGTAGGCATATCATTGGAAAATTTACCCTAAGAGACTACATTTACCAGGTGTCCGCTCGGTGTCCTCCGTCGAAACTATTGCGTAATCTCCATGTGCATGCATGTTTCCATTTTGAACAGAGGAGAAACCAAACTGCCACGAGTGACTTATCGTCGAATAGATATGTGAAAAACACCTTGAGGATTGATTCTAAACAACGTTTTGCCATGTTTCTGTCAATATTATGGAGTTAATTTGGAAAAAAGTTCGCGTTTTAATGACTGAATTTTCGGGGGGTTTTCTCAGCCAAACGTGATGAACAAAACGGAGCGATTTCTCCTACACAAATAATCTTTTTGGAAAACTGAACATTTGCTATCTAACTGAGAGTCTCCTCATTGAAAACATCCGAAGTTCTTCAAAGGTAAATTATTTTATTTGAATGCTTTTCTTGTTTTTGTGAAAATGTTGCTTGCTGAATGCTAGGCTTAATGCTATGCTAGCTATCAATACTCTTACACAAATGCTTGTGTAGCTATGGTTGAAAAGCATTTTTTGAAAATCTGAGATGACAGTGTTGTTAATAAAAGGCTAAGCTTGTGAGCCAATATGTTTATTTAATTTCATTTGCGATTTTCATGAATAGTTAACGTTGCGTTATGGTAATGAGCTTGAGGCTATAATTACGCTCCCGGATACGGGGTTTTTTCTTAGCCAGACGTGATGAAAAAAACGGAGCGATTTCTCCTACACAAATCATCTTTTTGGAAAACTAAACATTTGCTATCTAAATGAGAGTCTCCTCATTGAAAACATCCGAATTTCTTCAAAGGTAAATTATTTTATTTGAATGCTTTTCTTGTTTTTGTGAAAATACTCTTACACAAATGCTTGTGTAGCTTTGGTTTAAAAGCATTTTTTGAAAATCTGAGATGACAGTGTTGTTAACAAAAGGCCAAGCTTGTGAGCCAATATATTTATTTCATTTCATTTGCGATTTTCATGAATAGTTTACGTTGCGTTATGGTAATGAGCTTGAGGCTATAATTACGCTCCCGGGTACAGGATTGCTCGTCGCAACAGGTTAACAGCTGATCTATTATCTTTAATTATTTCAGATATTTTACATGTGATAAGGCCAGAGAGAGGGCCAGAGATAATTACAGACACCTGTGATCATCTGAAGTACCCCAAAGGGCCACTAGATGTCTTGTGATAATTTACATAAAATCCTTGAAAGATGTTGGAAATAGGAGACAAAGGGCTGTGAGACATGGGTTTAACTCTAGACACATGAAAAGTAGGATGTATACCGAGGGCAACAGAAGACGAACAGCAGATGGGCTAATTAGCTTGGAGCAGGGGAGAATGGTCTCGGCTTCCGGGGGTGTAGTCGCGGGGCTATAGCGGCGTGCCAGCGCATCTGACTTGACATCCTTGGATACCGGTCGGTCCTGCGGAAGCGAAATGGCCCGGGCCTTACCGAACCCCTCCCGGAGGTCCTGGTACTCGCGGAAATGGCGGAGACGTCCGGGGCAATCTCCAAGCAATCTCCATTGTGTCACTGGAGCCAAGAGAATCCCAATACCTCTGGAACCTGCGGAGACTTAACTAGCAGGAATTGGAGCATCTCGCTGTGGTTCCCTGACACTCGTAGGTTGATGGGGGTGGTATGGTGGGTGACCCAGCCTATAGAGTGCCCATCCAGCACTCTACATGGATGGGAATGGAGAGGGGTTGAGAGGGGATGCCCAGCTCAGACGCCATAAAGGTCTCATTGGCCAACGAGTCGATGAGTACCTGGAGAGGCTTGGACTGCAAGGGGAGGAGAAAAAGTATCTGTAAGACCCACCAGAGTACTCACTCCTACAAATGAGCTAGGTCTCTTGAAGGGACAGGTAGACACATAATGACCGGCAGTACCGCAATACAGACAACTCTGGGTGTTAAGTCTGCGTACGCGTTCGACTGGAGACAGCCTAGCTCTGCCGTGCTGCGTCGGCTCGGGAAGAGGTGAATCGTCAGTCTTCGGAGGCTCTCGGGTAAGCTTGGATCCTCTCCGGGACATAGACGCCGGGGCCTTCCCGAAGTTCATCAGATGCAAGGTGGGATCCTTGAGTGAGCGATTGGGACCGCAATCAGACCTCTTCTCCCTCCTACGTTCCCGTAGCCGTCCGTCGATCCAGATGGTTAAAGCGATGAGTGAGTCGAGATCCGTAGGTAGTTCCTGGACAGCAAGCTTGTCCTTTACTTCCTCCGATAATCCGTGCAGGAAAGTGTCGAACAGCGCTTCCGGGTACCAGGCATCCTCCGCTGCTAGCGTGCGGAAATCCACCTCATAGTCTGCCACACTGAGTTATCTTCAACAAAAAGAGTGATCAAATTAAGATCCTTTATCTGCAATCTCTTTTTTAGATTTTCATTTTCAAAATATTTAACCTCCGAAAGTAGTATATGTGCCAGGTCAGGAGAGACAGTTTCCCACAGTTTCAAATCCACCGCGAACCAAAAACAATGTTGACTTACTCCATGGGCACTATGGCCTATCCTTGACATTGAATCAGCATCCCTCTGTTTACTACATTGCTCCTGTAATCTATCCACATTATCACATTATCCATGTATTCATAATTCTGTTCAAATCCATGCCTTACCCTCGTCTACGGAATGGGAGAGAAGGGGAGATGGGAAATTAGTCTCTGATTCCTGCCCCCCCCCCACACCCTTCTCTTAAGACAAAAGTATTTTTATTTGTGGTGCTGTTATCTGCCGGTCTTAAAGCGTAAGTAGAGATGCCACCCCTGCTGACGCAAGGTCAATGCATATTGTTTATGGAAAACAAAAGGATAAATGTGATGTCATGTCTAGACAGAATGCTAATGAATATGCATGCATTTATAAACCTCTGCGAGCGGGTATACAGTATTTCCGCGGCCACGCGACTTAACGCACACACACGTGCAGACAAAGTGTAATGATTATGGTAATGTTAGCAATCATCCTCAGCATCTCCTCTGCAATGTCAAAAAATAATCTGAATTAACTGTAATCCACAACTATTCATCAGATTACTCGAGGCTGGTGGTTCAGGGGGGTGGTCGAAGGGGTATCCATCCATAGATCATTAAAGTCCCCCCACCCTATGTCTTCATCATCATTTTCTGTCTCCCATCTCTCTCTTTTCTAGTTTTGATTGTATATGCTCCTTCTCTCTGTCTGTCTGTCTCCATATCCCTTATTTGTCTTCACTCTCTATCTCCATTGTAACACCACCTTATTACTCTCACTGTCTGTCTGTCTGTCTGTCTGTCTGTCTGTCTGTCTGTCTGTCTGTCTGTCTGTCTGTCTGTCTGTCTGTCTGTCTGTCTGTCTGTCTGTCTGTCTGTCTGTCTGTCTGTCTGTCTCTCTCTCTCTCTCTCTCTCTCTCTCTCTCTCTCTCTCTCTCTCTCTCACTCTCTCTCTCTCTCTCTCTCTCTCTCTCGCTCCCTCTGTCTGTCTGTCTGTCTGTTTTGTCTGTCTGTCTGTCTGTCTGTCTGTCTGTCTGTCTGTCCGTCCGTCCGGGATGTCCGTCCGTCCGTCACCCGTCCAGGTTTCCGTCCGTCCGTCCGTCCGTCCGTCTGGCTGTCTGTCTGTCTGTCTGTCTGTCTGTCTCTCTCCTCTCTCTCTCTCTCTCTCTCTCTCTCTCTCTCTCTCTCTCTCTTTCTCCTCTCTCTCTCTCTCTCTCTCTCTCTCTCTCTCCATCCCTCGACCTATCGCTCCATTTTTCTGTGTCTGTGTTGTTTTCCTTACCACACAGGGATGTGGGCACCCTACAGGCTTAGCTCACAATCCCTACTCTAACACGTCCTGAGACCCCTACCCTCACCCCCGCTCTCACCACCCGCAAACATACACACACAACCTATACCACACCTCGTCCCCCGCCATGGGATTAGAAAGGACTAGAGGACAGAGAGATGGGGGGAATGGCGTGGAGGGGTGGAATTAAGGACCACCTGTCAATCCAGACTGAGACTGGTACAACTTTAATACAACCACCCCAGGATCAGCGTACATGACATGCTCTCTCTCAAACACACACACACACACACACACACACACACACACACACACACACACACACACACACACACACACACACACACACACACACACACACACACACACACACACACACACACACACACACACACACACACACACACACACACCCCGGGCCTTTCTAATGAAACATCTGGGCCCATATTTCAGCTGAGTCTGAACTATACTTCATAGCGGACCTTTTTATATCAGAATCCCTGTCTGCAGCCTACCCAACAACCCCGTGCACTGTAATACATATGTGTGGCTTTCTCCTAAATTGTACCCTTTTCTCTGTTTAATGCACTTCTTTTGGCCAAATGTAGTGAACTATACTGCCCTACTAAGAAAAAGGCAGTAAATGCTCATAGCGTGGAACTGAGAACAATTGCTTTTATTTACCTTGGTTTCACAGTAACTTTATACAGTTACTGCTAACATGACCCCCGTTTTCTCCAAAACACAATACAATAGTGGCAGGATACTTGTCCACATGATTAAGCATGTATTTAATGTTGCAAAAATGACATTAACTAATTTTCGACCAAATTAGCAGTTTCTGCCTTTTTGCTTGGTAGGGCAGTATACAGGAAATATGGTGCCATTTTGGATTGAAGTAAAGGTGCCTGGAATAACCTCTTGGGTTGCTACACCGGCGGAACCTTTCCAGTAGAAAAAGGTTCCATGAGGAACCCTTCTGAAAAGGGTATTCAAGGGACCCTTGTTTAAATGCTCGAATAGGAATATTTTTATAATGGGAGGTTTAAATTTTTATAATTTTTAATAATATATTGTAGAGTTGGCAGCCTATCAGATTGGAGTTGTGGGTAATTGGAGGCGTGGCTTTCAGCTAGTTCTCTTTGGTCACCAGTTGGCATAAAGTTGGTATACTGCAAATAATAGTTATGTATATTACATATGATAATATGAATGATATTAACATTGCTGATTACATACATTAATAAAGTGGTACATTTTCCAACTTTGGGATTAGCATAGACTCTTGAGGAACTCCTACACCTCTGTTAGCCTCATTGAAGCTACAAAACTGTCAGTGTTCAACCTTAGCATGTGATGACAATACAACAGAACAGAGGAACAGGAATGACATTTAAATCAAATCAAATTGTATTGGTCGCATACACATATTTAGCAGATGTTATTGCGGGTCTAGTGAAATGTTTGCTACTCTAACAGGGGGCCAAAAATATATCTATATTATAGCCCCTACGAAGCCATTGTAACGGTTTTCTGTATGGGAAAGAGAGTCGGACCAAAATGCGGCGTGTAGATTGCGATCCATGTTTATTCAACTGAAGCAACACGAATATAAATACAAACACTACAAAACAATAAACGTAACGAAAACCGAAACAGCCTAATACTGGTGCACATACACACAGAACAAGGACATCAAGACACTAAGGACAATCACCCACAAAACCCAACACCAAACAGGCTACCTAAATATGGTTCCAAATCAGTGACGAACACCTGCCTCTGATTGAGAACCATATCAGGCCAAACATAGAACTAGACAAACTAGACATGTAACATAGAATGCCCACCCAGCTCACACCCTGACCAACCAAAACATAGAAACATACAAAGCAAACTATGGTCAGGGTGTGACAGCCATGCCTACACTCCAGGGTTCCTTCAGGAACCTGTTGAAACATTGAACCGTTAAAGGTTCCTCCTCAACTAACCGAAGATGCAAATATGAACCATTGACTAGCAATAGTTCCTTGAGAAACTCCAGGGTTCCTTGAGCCACTACTAAATCTAAGAGTGTAGAGAACAGGGTTCATTAGGTTCCAAACGGAAGAAAAGGGACTGAAACAGGGAGGGACTACATGGACTTGTTCAATAAGAAACGCACATTTTTCATTGCAAAGGCTGAACAAATGTTTACCATTGTGTGCCCTGATAAATCCGTTTCCACAACCTTTCTGACGTCTGTTGGAATGTGAGAGGCAGCGGCGCAAGTTACAGACTCACTCATAGCAATTCTCCTCTGAAGAGCCATTGTACGGTGTGTATTGATTTTGAACGTCTGTGAAAACAGAACAGTTTCCTCTCTTGTTTGGAGGTGCAGTGAGGAGTGGGGAGGCGGAGACAGATGGTTGTCGTTGTTTGAGAGCTGGTTTGCACATTTATGTAATGGAGGCAGACGAACATACAAAACATATGTAGTGGACAGCAGGACTCAGTGAGTGGAACTAAAGAGGTGGCACGTTTGACCACGCATGCACATACACACAATCACACGCACACACACACACACACACACACACACACACACACACACACACACACACACACACACACACACACACACACACACACACACACACACACACACACACACACACACACACAGCTTTGTTTTTGTGAAATTGCGGAGTGTAAAAATGTTTGACCATTAAAAATCATATTTTCTATAACACTATCCCTACCCCTTAACCTAACCCTAAGATAGAGAGAAAGAGAGAGAGAGAGAGATGCAGAGTGAGAGAAAGAAAGAGAGAGAGACAGAGATGTAGAGAAAGAGAGACAGAGAGAAAGAGAGAGACAGAGATAGAGATGTAGAGAGAGAAAAAGAAAGAGATGTAGAAAAGAGAGAGATGTAGAGAGAGAGAAAGAGAGAGAGACAGATATGAAGCGCGAGAGAGAGAGAGAGAGAGAGAGAGAGAGAGAGAGAGAGAGAGAGAGAAATAAAGATGTAGAGACAGAGATATATATATATATAGAGAGAGAGAGAGAGAGAGAGAGAGAGAGAGAAAGAGTGAGAGACAAGGATGTAGCAAGAGAGAGATGTAGAGAAAGAAAGAGCGAAAGAGAAAGAGAGTGAGAGAGAGAGAGAGAGAAAGAGAGAGAGAGAGAGAGGGGTATAGAGAAAGAGAAAGAGAGAGTGAGATGTCCTCCCCTTCTCTACGGCTGAGTGTGGACACTTTGGCCCCCGCCTCTTGCTGGCCCATCCTCCCTGTACGCAGCACCTTAACAGTTCCTGACAGCCAGTCGCTCATTAGGGCTACCGTGCTCTATGTTCCTGTGTCCGCCAGCTCCCTGCCCCCCAAACAATGCCTGTGTGTGTGTGTGTGTGTGTGTGTGTGTGTGTGTGTGTGTGTGTGTGTGTGTGTGTGTGTGTGTGTGTGTGTGTGTGTGTGTGTGTGTGTGTGTGTGTGTGTGTGTGTGTGTGTGTGTGTGTGTGTGTGTGTGTGTGTTTGTGACTCTGCTCTGCACTGGTGCGGCCCTGACGATGGCTGGCTGTAGCTGGAGATGAGTGGGGCGGGGGCAAGTTAAGCCCTATTCACCGGCACAAAGACATAATTAACCAAATTGGCAAAACTGTCTCCTGAACATTCTGTGCTAGTCAGAGGTTGCCATAGAAACTCTATATTTGATGTGTGTGTGTTTGTGATTAAGTCACACATGATTGTCAATCAATTCCACTAACGGGACACAGTCAGATTCACACACAGTCAGACAGAGACTATTATTTCTATTATGTTCACTTTTACAAATACTACTCCCTCACTCCCTCACCTCTGGCTCACCTCTGTCGCTCACCTCTGGCTCACCTCTGTCTTTCAAACACACAAACACATTTACATCAACGCATCAAGTAGTTATTTTCTTGTACACAGTTTTTCCAGTGACAGTTGAAGAGTTGAAGAGGTTTCATGTGGAAAGCAGTGTTTACTGGCTCGGTGAGTGCCGTCGAAGGACAGAATAATGAGCTATGATTAAACATGATGATAGTTGCCCCGGTCATCCCATTCATGGCTTCATTCTTTAGTAATTACATGACTTATGCCTGGCCAATGCTCTGGATCGTTTTTATTAGCAACGGTCATCAAAAGTGTTAAAAGGTTGAAAAACTATTCTAATAAATGCAACAATTGGACAATAGATCCTCCAAACTTCTTAGAACGCACCCATACAGTGCCTTGCGAAAGTATTCGGCCACCTTGAACTTTGCGACCTTTTGCCACATTTCAGGCTTCAAACATAAAGATATAACACTGTATTTTTTTGTGAAGAATCAACATCAAGTGGGACGCAATCATGAAGTGGAACGACATTTATTGGATATTTCAAACTTTTTTAACAAATCAAAAACGGAAAAATTGGGCGTGCAAAATTATTCAGCCCCTTTACTTTCAGTGCAGCAAACTCTCTCCAGAAGTTCAGTGAGGATCTCTGAATGATCCAATGTTGACCTAAATGACTAATGATGATAAATACAATCCACCTGTGTGTAATCAAGTCTCCGTATAAATGCACCTGCACTGTGATAGACTCAGAGGTCCGTTAAAAGCGCAGAGAGCATCATGAAGAACAAGGAACACACCAGGCAGGTCCGAGATACTGTTGTGAAGAAGTTTAAAGCCGGATTTGGATACAAACAGATTTCCCAAGCTTTAAACATCCCAAGGAGCACTGTGCAAGCGATAATATTGAAATGGAAGGAGTATCAGACCACTGCAAATCTACCAAGACCTGGCCGTCCCTCTAAACTTTCAGCTCATAAAAGGAGAAGACTGATCAGAGATGCAGCCAAGAGGCCCATGATCACTCTGGATGAACTGCAGAGATCTACAGCTGAGGTGGGAGACTCTGTCCATAGGACAACAATCAGTCGTGTATTGCACAAATCTGGCCTTTATGGAAGAGTGTCAAGAAGAAAGCCATTTCTTAAAGATATCCATAAAAAGTGTCGTTTAAAGTTTGCCATAAGCCACCTGGGAGGCACACCAAACATGGGGAAGAAGGTGCTCTGGTCAGATGAAACCAAAATTGAACTTTTTGGCAATAATGCAAAACGTTATGTTTGGCGTAAAAGCAACACAGGCCATCAGCCTGAACACACAATCCCCACTGTCAAACATGGTGGTGGCAGCATCATGGTTTGGGCCTGCTTTTCTTCAGCAGGGACAGAGAAGATGGTTACAATTGTTGGGAAGATGGATGGAGCCAAAAACAGGACCATTCTGGAAGAAAAACTGATGGAGTCTGCAAAAGACCTGAGACTGGGACGGAGATTTGTCTTCCAACAAGACAATGATCCAAAACATAAAGCAAAATCTACAATGGAATGGTTCAAAAATAAACATATTCAGGTGTTAGAATGGCCAAGTCAAAGTCCAGACCTGAATCCAATCGAGAATCTGTGGAAAGAACTGAAAACTGCTGTTCACAAATGCTCTCCATCCAAACTCACTGAGCTCGAGCTGTTTTGCAAGGAGGAATGGGAAAAAATTTCAGTCTCTCGATGTGCAAAACTGATAGAGACATACCCCAAGCGACTTACAGCAAAAGGTGGCGCTAAGTATTAACTTAAGGGGGCTGAATAATTTTGCACGCCCAATTTTTCAGTTTTTGATTCGTTAAAAAAGTTTGAAATATCCAATAAATGTCGTTCCACTTCATGATTGTATCCCACTTGTTGTTGATTCTTCACAAAAAAATACAGTTTTATATCTTTATGTTTGAAGCCTGAAATGTGGCAGAAGGTCGCAAAGTTCAAGGTGGCCGAATACTTTCGCAAGGCACTGTATATACATCTTCTTATTGTATGAGGTATTTTGTTTATATTTGGTGTTAATATAAAGAAGTTGGGGCCTCCCGAGTGGCGCAGTGGTCTAACATATCTGTGCGACTAGAGATTCTGGGTTCGAGTCCAGGCACACAATTGGCCCAGTGTCGTCCGGGTTAGGGGAATGTTTGGCCGGCAGGGATGTCCTTGTCCCATCGAGCACTAGCGACTCCTGTGGCGGGCCGGGCACAGTGCACGCTGACATGGTCGCCAGGTGTACGGTGTTTCCTCCGACACATTGGTGCGGCTGGCTTCCGGGTTAAGTAGGCATTGTGTCAAGAAGCAGTGCTTGGTTGGGTTGTGATTCGGAGGATGCACTGCTCTCGACCTTCGCCTCTTCCAAGTCCGTATGGGAGTTGCAGCGATGAAACAATACTGTAACTACCAGTTCGATTCCACGGAATTGGGGAGAAAACGAAACAATAGAAAATGATGTCTTAATTTGCATAAACACACCAGGTGTATTTGCATATATGCGGACATTAACATAAAGGGGAGGAACAAGACTGTCTGTCTACCCTACCTGCACTCATTAATTACTGTTGTTGTCACGTTCTCTTGCGTAACTCAACAAGTGTGTCAATAGCAGGATACCCTCCAATTAGAAATAAACACGCTTGGCACTAAACATACTTTACATTGCTTGTGAGATCAGACATAATATCACTATAACTTCCGGCGCCGACAGAGATGGCCGCCTCGCTTCGCGTTCCTAGGAAACTATGCAGTATTTTGTTTTTTACGTGTTATTTCTTACATTGGTACCCCAGGTAATCTTAGGTGTTATTACATACAGTCGGGAGGAACTACTGGATATAAGAGCAACGTCAACTCACCATCATTACGACCAGGAATACGACTTTCCCGAAGCAGATCCTGTGTTTTGCCCCCACCCGGGACAATGGATCGGATCCCAGCCGGCGAACCAAAACAACGTCGCCGTTGCGGTCTTCTGGTCAGGCTCTGGAGACGGGCACATCGCGCACCACTCCCTACCATACTACATGCCAATGTCCAGTCTTTTGACAACAAGGTTGATGAAATCCGAGCAAGGGTAGCATTCCAGAGAGACATCAGAGACTGTAATGTTCTTTGCCCCACTGTATCCTGAGGCTGCATTCATTGTAGCTGGGGATTTTAACAAGGCTAATCTGAAAACAAGACTCCCTAAATTCTATCAGCATATCGATTGTGCTATCAGGGCTGGTAAAACCCTGGATCATTGCTATTCTAACTTCCGCGATGCATATAAGGCCCTCCCCCGCCCGCCTTTCGGAAAAGCTGACCACGACTCCATTTTGTTGCTTCCAGCCTATAGACAGAAACTAAAACAGGAATCTCCCACTCTCAGGTCTGTTCAACGCTGGTCCGACAAATCTGATTCCACGCTTCAAGATTGCTTCGATCACGTGGATTGGGATATGTTCCGCATTGCGTCAAACAACAACATTGACGAATACGCTGATTCGGTGAGCGAGTTCATTAGCAAGTGCATTGGTGATGTCGTACCCACAGCAACTATTAAAACATTCCCAAACCAGAAACCGTGGATTGATGGCAGCATTCGCACGAAACTGAAAGTTCGAACCACTGCTTTTAACCAGGGCAAGGTGACCGGAAACATGACCGAATACAAAGAGTGTAGCTATTCCCTCCACAAGGTAATCAAACAAGCTAAGCATCAGTATAGAGACAAAGTAGAGTCGCAATTCAACGGCTCAGACACAAGAGGTACAGTATGTGGCAGGGTCTACAGTCAATCACGGATTACAAAAAGAAAAGCCCCGTCGCGGACCAGGATGTCTTGCTCCCAGGCAGATTAACCTGTTACTCCTACCCCCTACTTTTTCGAACATTCTGTTAAAAATCGCGCAACATTTCAGCGCCCTGCTGCTCATGCCAGGAATATAGTATATGCATATGATTAGTATGTGTGGATAGAAAACACTCAGACGTTTATAAAACTGGTTAAATCATGGCTGTGACTATAACAGAATGTGCGTTTCATCGAAAAGCGCAGGAAAATCTGATCACTGAAAATGGAAATAAATATCCATCCGCCACTTCAACCCATTGATAAAGGCGAACCACAATAAATGGGGCTGAGGTTGCAATACCTACAGCTTCCACACGATGTCAACAGTCTTGTCATTTGCCTAGGCTTTGTTTCTTGGTCAAACGAAGAAGAGACAAGCCATTTGTTCAGGTCTCCAACCAGATATTTTGGTGGAGATTTACCCGGACATTATTTCCAGACGGACAGCTAAAGAATATACATCGCCTCGTGATCAATTTGATTGCTTATTAACGCGTACTAATACCTAAAGTTGCATTACAAAAGTATTTCAAAGTGTGTTGTGAAAGTTTATCGTCGACTTTTTTAATAAAAAAAAATGACGTTACGTTATAAGACACTATTTTTTTCAGTTTATCACACAGTCTTCATAGATCGATATCTAGGCTATATATGGACCGATTTAATCGAAAAAAAAGACCCAATAGTGATTATGGGACATCTAGGAGTGCCAACAAAGAAGATGGTCAAAGGTAATGAATGTTTTATATTTTATTTGTGCGGTTTGTGTAGCGACGACTATGCTAATTATTTTGTTTACGTCCCCTGCGGGTCTTTTGGGGTGTTACATGCTATCAGATAATAGCTTCTCATGCTTTCGCCAAAAAGCATTTTAAAAATCTGACTTGTTGCCTGGATTCACAACGAGTGTAGCTTTAATTCAATACCCTGCATGTGTATTTTAATGAACGTTTGAGTTTTAACTAGTACTATTAGAATTTAGCGTAGCGCATTTGCATTTCCAGATGTCTAGATGGGACGCCTGCGTGTCAGGTAGGAGCAAGAGGTTAAACAACTTCTTTGCTCGCTTTGAGGACAATACAGTGCCACTGACACGACTGTTCCCACATGCTTCAAGAGGGCCACCATTGTTCCTGTTCCCAAGAAAGCTAAGGTAACTGAGCTAAAAGACTACCGCCCCTTAGCACTCACTTCCGTCATCATGAAGTGCTTTGAGAGACCTGTCAAGGACCATATCACCTCCACCCTACCTGACACCCTAGACCCACTCCGATTTGCTTACCGCCCCAATAGGTCCACAGACGACGCAATCGCAAACACACTGCACACTGCCCTAACCCATCTGGACAAGAGGAATACCTATGAGAGAATGCAGTTCATTGACTACAGCTCAGCATTTAACACCATAGTACCCTCCAAACTCGTCATTAAGCTCGAGACCCTGGGTCTCGACCCCGGGTTGTGCAACTGGGTACTGGACTTCCTGACGGGCCGCCCCCAGGTGGTGAGGGTAGGTAACAACATCTCCACCCCGCTGATCCTCCACACTGGGGTGCCACAAGGGTGCGTTCTGGGCCCTCTTCTGTACTCCCTGTTCACCCACGACTGTGTGGCCATGCACGCCTCCAACTCAATCATCAAGTTTGCAGACAACATTACATTACCAACAATGACTAAATGGCCTACAGGGAGGAGGTGAGGGCCCTCGGAGTGTGGTGTCAGTAAAATAACTTCACACTCAACGTCAACAAAACAAAGGAGATGATCGTGGATTTCAGGAAACAGCAGGGAGGGAGCATCCTCCTAACCACATCGACGGGACAGTAGTGGAGAGGGTAGAACGTTTTAAGTTCCTCGGCGTACACATCACGGTCAAACTGAATTGGTCCACCCACACAGACAGCGAGGCTGAAGAAATTTGGCTTGAGCATCCTATCGGGCTGTATCATCGCCTGGTACGGCAACTGCTCCGCCCACAACCGTAAGGCTCTCCAGAGGGTAGTGAGGTCTGCCCTCCAGGACACCTACACCACCCGATGGTCATCAAGGACAACAACAACCCGAGCCACTGCCTGTTCACCCCGCTATCATCCAGAAGGCGAGATCAGTACAGGTGCATCAAAGCAGGGACCGAGAGACTGAAAAACAGCTTCTATCTCAAGGCCATCAGACTGTTAAACAGCCACCACTAACATTGAGTGGCTGCTGCTATACATGTAAAAAATATATCACTAGCCACTTTAAACAATGCCACTTAATATAATGTTTACATACCCTACATTACTCATCTCATATGTATATGCTGTACTCGATACCATCTACTGCATCTTGCATATGCCATTCTGTACCATCACTCATTCATATATCTTTATGTACATATTCTTCATCCCATTACACTTGTGTGTATAAGGTAGCTGTTGTGGAATTGTTAGATTAGATTACTGGTTGGTTATTACTGCATTGTCAGAACTAGAAGCACAAGCATTTCGCTACACTTGCACTACCATCTGCTAACCATGTGTATGTGACAAATAACATTTGATTTGATTTGATTTATAATCCCAGTGTTCATTTTCGGGAAGATGCTTTCATTTCAGCACATCTAATTTGTAAATAGTTCAACTGTATACTTTAAAAACAAATTCCACAAAATATGAACTTCCATCAAACTAAAGTTCTCTTTCTTCTCTTTCTTGTGATGTAAGTGTCGAGACGGTGCGTTACATCCCCGAAAGAAGCTTTAGCGTTCTTATAGATTCAACACAAAAACTATATATCCAATTGAACCCATTTCAGCCGTTACCAGGGTTTGTTTGACATGTCTAACAGTTCCGCCATCGCTACGTTAACGGGGGGAAATCAACAGGGACGAGCAAGAGTTTGAAACAGTCGCAGGAGTAAAATGAAAGCAATTATTCAAATGAGATTTGAGTGACAAGTGGATGTTTCACCCATCAAACACAGGATGGCCGAAAAATACAGATTCTCAGGTGGGCGGGGCATGCACGTTGCTACTTTGATCAAAGACGAGGTGACGTCAGAGCTTCTAGCACAACAGCCTGCTGCTTGACAAAGAGGAAAAAGGAACGTGGACGACTTACATCTTAAACGAAGTGGTTTCCCACATGTCCTACAACGGTGCATACTACTCAAGACAAGCAAACTGTCCTGTTGCAGATTATTGGCATGAAAATGAGGTGTTTGTTCTCACAGATGCAGTAAACTCAGATATACTGTTTGTGTGTGTGTGTGTGTGTGTGTGTGTGTGTGTGTGTGTGTGTGTGTGTGTGTGTGTGTGTGTGTGTGTGTGTGTGTGTGTGTGTGTGTGTGTGTGTGTGTGTGTGTGTGTGTGTGTGTGTGTGTGTCTGTGTGTGCGTGCGTGTGCGTGTGCGTGTGAGTGTATTTGTGTCTTTCCCAGCAAGTCAATGAAATATCGATCACCTCTGATGAGAGAGGGACAGACGTCAAGGGCAAACAGCCAGCAGATCAATATGTGTGTATGTGTGTCTGTATTTAAACTTCATGCATATACACCATGAACTCTTCTGCAGTCCCGATGGCATTGTGACTGTGTGAAAATGTATTTATGTTGCCGGTTAAGTTAGAGTAAAATTGTTAATGCCTGCAATACAGTCATAAACTGATGTTGGTTTGTGTGAAGTTGTAACTGTCTTATATCATGTTTTGAGGTTAGTTTGTGTAAAGTTGTGCCTTTTGGCACACAGCATCACTGTGGTTTGGGACTTGGTTTAAAGATAAACTTCAGGTCTGACTGATGAGTTCACTCTTTCGCTCTCTTATCCTCCCTCTGTCTCACTCCTTCTTCCCCTCCCTCCATCTATGATCCCCCTGAGTCACAACAACAGACACCAAACAGATTGAGCATCCCCCTTACGAGGAAAAAAATGCCCCATTTTCATGTCTTTGAATTTGACATTTTTGGCACATTAAATATTGGATATTAATAAATTAAATGTAATGAACTGACATGAAAGCAGAAAAAAAGTCCAATGGTACAATGCAAGAAACGTATAAAAGAGAAGAAAATTGCAAGACTTTTCTTTAAGTCCAATTAACTATTGCTTTCTTTAGTCATCAGAGATCATTTTTCATGTTCACTTATTAAAAGCACGGGGGGGACGACAACATGAGAATCACAAGGAAAGTTCATGGACTGAAAGATGAAGACCGTTTTAATAAGTCGATTTTTATTGGTAATTTACTGTAATGAGCTGTCCATCGGGTGTTTTTGTAACTTTAAAAGAATCATAACGGCTTCCTCTGTTGAACGCTTTGAGAATGTGTTGACGGTCCAGCGGGAGCACTATCAGACTGTAAGCTGTCTATTTCCAAGTCCGAAAATTGGAACCATCTAACTGTGACGGAAGTCTACCTGGTAATAGTTTATTTACTGTATCAAAACCCTATTTTTATGTGACCCTGGGAAAAAGAGACTATATATAAACAATTCACCGTGTGTCGAGATCATCAGCAACCGGAAAATCACCAGAGTGGTGATATTTGTATGTTTACTGTTCTGAAACACCAAGAAAACTGGATGCATTCATACACCCAGCTGCCACCATTTTGCAGGTATTGGGAAACACCTGAAAGGGATCTGTGATGTGTTTGTTTCTGGGTATGCTTTACAATGCAGTATTACAGGTAATTCATGTATTGTTTAAAAAACAAAAAAATCACGAGATAAATTGTAGAGCATCCACAGAAAAACATTTGAAAAGCTTTTCCGGTGATTCCCAACACTGCCAAAATGGTGGCAGCTTATTTGCATATTTTGAATCACTTCCTTTTAACAGTCTACTGTACGTACTATGATGTATGAGTCAGTGTGTGTATGAACTATATGTACACTATATGTACGTCCCTTCCGTCTTCAAGAGAGCGAGAGTTGCACCCCTTCTGAAAAAACCTACACTCGATCCCTCCGATGTCAACAACTACAGACCAGTATCCCTTCTTTCTTTTCTCTCCAAAACTCTTGAACGTGCCGTCCTTGGCCAGCTCTCCCGCTATCTCTCTCAGAATGACATTCTTGATCCAAATCAGTCAGGTTTCAAGACTAGTCATTCAACTGAGACTGCTCTTCGCTGTATCACGGAGGCGCTCCGCACTGCTAAAGCTAACTCTCTCTCCTCTGCTCTCATCCTTCTAGACCTATCGGCTGCCTTCGATACTGTGAAACCATCAGATCCTCCTCTCCACCCTCTCCGAGTTGGGCATCTCCGGCGTGGCCCACGCTTGGATTGTGTCCTACCTGACAGGTCGCTCCTACCAGGTGGCGTGGCGAGAATCTGTCTCCTCACCACGCGCTCTCACCACTGGTGTCCCCCAGGGCTCTGTTCTAGGCCCTCTCCTATTCTCGCTATACACCAAGTCACTTGGCTCTGTCATAACCTCACATGGTCTCTCCTATCATTGCTATGCAGACGACACACAATTAATCTTCTCCTTTCCCCCTTCTCATGACCAGGTGGCGAATCGCATCTCTGCATGTCTGGCAGACATATCAGTGTGGATGACGGATCACCACCTCAAGCTGAACCTCGGCAAGACGGAGCTGCTCTTCCTCCCGGGAAGGACTGCCCGTTCCATGATCTCGCCATCACGGTTGACAACTCCATTGTGTCCTCCTCCCAGAGCGCTAAGAACCTTGGCGTGATCCTGGACAACACCCTGTCGTTCTCAACTAACATCAAGGTGGTGGCCCGTTCCTGTAGGTTCATGCTCTATAACATCCGCAGAGTATGACCCTGCCTCACACAGGAAGCGGCGCAGGTCCTAATCCAGGCACTTGTCATCTCCCGTCTGGATTACTGCAACTCGCTGTTGGCTGGGCTCCCTGCCTGTGCCATTAAACCCCTACAACTCATCCAGAACGCCGCAGCCCGTCTGGTGTTCAACCTTCCCAAGTTCTCTCACGTCACCCCGCTCCTCCGCTCTCTCCACTGGCTTCCAGTTGAAGCTCGCATCCGCTACAAGACCATGGTGCTTGCCTACGGAGCTGTGAGGGGAACGGCACCTCAGTACCTCCAGGCTCTGATCAGGCCCTACACCCAAACAAGGGCACTGGGTTCATCCACCTCTGGCCTGCTCGCCTCCCTACCACTGAGGAAGTACAGTTCCCGCTCAGCCCAGTCAAAACTGTTCGCTGCTCTGGCCCCCCAATGGTGGAACAAACTCCCTCACGACGCCAGGACAGCGGAGTCAATCACCACCTTCCGGAGACACCTGAAACCCCACCTCTTTAAGGAATACCTAGGATAAGATAAAGTAATCCTTCTCACCCCCCCCCCCCTTAAAAGATTTAGATGCACTATTGTAAAGTGGCTGTTCCACTGGATGTCATAAGATGAATGCACCAATTTGTAAGTCGCTCTGGATAAGAGCGTCTGCTAAATGACTTAAATGTAAATGTAATGTAAATGCAGTATGTATGTGTGTCACATGACCCGTATGTATGGTCTATACGTAGGCCATGTGTAAGGACAACCTGTCACACCCCGTGATGATGTTACATAACACCTTTGCTTCCGCTGGGCTGTCACTCATGCCACCTCTTGGCAGCCTGCTGCTGCACCTAGAGTTTGCCTCTCTGTTCAATTAGCCACTGATTCCCTTACCCTGACCACACAAGCCAATTGCTTGTCTCGAAAAAAACAAACAAAAAAAAACAGGTGTACCAAGTGCCAAAAATAAAAGTGATATAACAAGTTGACTGCAAGCAGAGAAAAGAAGTCCAACACATCTCACTGACACTTGCATGTTCACTGTGAAATGAGGCCCCCACGGCCTCATCCAGACGATCTTCTGGCTGACAGTGGCCCCCAGGCTGATTGAAAAGTGTTTCCACTTGCACCCCAGGTGTCTATTTGTATAGATTTAAATATATATATATATTCTTCTTCTGCATTTTTGCTATTGAGCTCTCTATTGAGCTCTAGAATGTTACAATTGGCAATTCAATTAAACTTGAACTTGAAGTCGGAATTCTTCGATATTAGCGCCTAAAACATGCACAGGTCCATTGTGACTTTGTTACGGTGCCATACTTCAACCGTATAAAGATTTGATAAGAATTCATCAGCCCCAATGGAAAGTGTGTTTATTAGAAGCTCAATGTGGATATCAGATTGGGCCCATGACAATCACTGTGTGTGAGGGGGTTTGGCCGGAACAACAACACATAGAGAGAGACACCAAAGCAGGGCTCCTCCTGTGGAGCATCTCCATCCTCCAGTACAGACGAGCAGAGAGCCGTGGGTGTCCGGGGAGAAGGGATAGGTCAGGTCGGGTCGGTACCACAGTGATGA
The DNA here is from genome assembly GCF_023373465.1 of Oncorhynchus keta. Taxonomy (NCBI): domain Eukaryota; kingdom Metazoa; phylum Chordata; class Actinopteri; order Salmoniformes; family Salmonidae; genus Oncorhynchus; species Oncorhynchus keta. Next base: position 8,977,886 of record NC_068445.1, on the reverse strand, counting down.
AAAGACATTAAGAGTAACCAGAGGGAAGGAGAGGAAGAGAGGAAGAGAGAACTGGGAGAATGGAAGAAGGAGGAAACAGAAAATGACTTTAAAAACAACAACAAGAGAAAAACAAACAAGGGGAAAAAACGAGCGCAAAGAGATGGAATCGCAGAGGCACCCAAGGTCCTCTGTCTAATTAAGTGCATTTGCATTTATTTATGAGGTCTAATGAGGAGCTTTTCAATAGTTTGTTTCCCCTAATATGAATATTCCTTTTCATTATCACGTTACATACATGGAGATTAAATTCCAATGATCAAATCCTGGTTCCTCTTCTCCTGTAGATAAAGGACTATAGAGTGCGTGTGTGTGTGTGTGTGTGTGCGTTTGTTTTAAACAGTTTTGTTTATCTTCATGCATGCTCATTTGTTAAATACATTTGTGTATGTTTTTGTGTGTGACAGTTACTGTAGTTCTTTGTGTATGCTTAGGAGTATTGTATGTTTATTTGTGTTGCATGTTAATGAGCATGTGTCAGAGTGTGTGTATGTGGGTGTGTTCTTTTAAAGATACATAACAAATGGTTAACAGCTCGTACCGCAAGGCCTATAGAGTCTGAAATGTACAATAAGCTTTCAGGACAATAATAGTTCTCCACTAATTTGACATTTTCACAGGCATAGCATTTACAAAAAGAGGATTCAAAATCTAGTTTGTATTTTCCAGCAGATGATACTGCCTTGCATGCCTATATCTAAATAAGGCCATCGACAGTGCCTTGCAAAAGTATTCATCCCTCTTGGAGTTTTTCCAATTTTGTTGCATTACGACCTGTAATTTAAATGGATTTTTATTTGAATTTAATGCAATGGACAAACACAAAATAGTCCAAATTGGTGAAGTGAAATAAAAAAATTACTTGTTTTTAAAAAATTCAAAAAGACTAAACGGAAAAGTAGTGCGTGCAGTTTGTGAAAACCTTGTGAAGACTTACAGAAAATGTTTGACCTCTGTCATTGCCAACAAAGGGTATATAACAAAGTATTGAGATAAACTTTTGTTATTGACCAAATACTTTTTTTCCACCATAATTTGCAAAAAAATTCATTAAAAATCCTACAATGTGATTTTCTGGATTTTCTTTTCTCATTTTGTCCGTCATAGTTGAAGTGTACCTATGATGAAAATTACAGGTCTCTCTCATCTTTTTAAGTGGGAGAACTTGCACAATTGGTGGCTGACTAAATACTTTTTTGCCCCACTGTATGTATTCACCCCCTTTGCTATGAAACCCCTAAATAAGATCTGGTGCAACCAATTACCTTCAGAAGTCACATAATTACTTAAATAACGTCAACCTGTGTGCAATCTAAGTGTCACATGATCTGTCCCATGATCTCAGTATATATACACCTGTTCTGAAAGTCTGCAACACCACTATGCAAGGGGCACCACCAAGCAAGCGGTACCATGAAGACTAAGGACCTCTCCAAAAAGGTCAGAGACAAAGTTGTGGAGAAGTACAGATCAGGGTTAGGTTATAAAACAATATCCGAAACTTTGAACATCCCACGGAGCACCATTACATCCATTATTCAAAAATGGAAAGAATGCCTCCCGGGTGGCGCAATGGTCTAGGGCACTGCATCGCAGTTCTAGCTGTAACACCAGAGACTCTGGGTTTAGCGCCCAGACTGTGTCGCAGCCGGCCGCGACCAGGAGGTCCGTGGAGCGACGCACAATTGGCCTAGCGTCGTCCGGGTTAGGGAGGGTTTGGCCGGTAAGGATATCCTTGTCTCATCGCGCACTAGCGACTCCTGTGGCAGGCCAGGCGCCGTGCACGCTAACCAGGTCGCCAGGTGCACGGTGTTTCCTCCGACACATTGTTGCGGCTGGCTTCCGGGTTGGATGCGCGCTGTGTTAAGAAGCAGTGCGGCTTGGTTGGGTTGTGTTTCGGGGGATGCATGGCTTTCGACCTTAATATCTCTGGAGTCCGTACGGGAGTTGTAGCGATGAGACAAGATAGTAACTACTAACAATTGGACACCACAAAATTGTGGAGAAAAGGGGGTCAAATTAAAATAAAATATGGTTAACAGCCCATACTACCAATATGCTACATTATCCTGCCTCTGGCTAACCTGCGTGATGGAACAGGAACCGGCTACACAGCCCACCTACAACCTTAAAGTCAAACGCTGATGGCCCAGTCAGCAGTCTACACAGCCATATGGTGTTGTATAATTATACATAATGTAACCTCCATGTTTATTTGGTATCCAGAGTGTTGCCAATGTAATTGCTTTTGGGTGTGTATGCACTCAGTCTGGTGTAGCTCTGTGCAGATGGAGATTGGGGTATTGCACCATCACGTATGGGATGTTTAAAGGATAGTTGGGTATGTTGTACATCTGACATGTTTTCATTAAGTGTAGAATCTAATATCTTTCCGTTGTCGTTAAAGGTACAGTGTAATGTATGGAATGCATGTTATGGTGGCGCAAATATGGATGTTGCTTGACATAATGTATGTGTGTTAGTAAAATGTTTGTGTGTGTTGATGTCAAAGTTACAGGCTTTTTTGATCTCAGGTTAATAAGGTTTTTAATACAAATATCTCGGGGTCACGGCCGACGTTTGTCGGTTTGTCATCTGCCGTTGCCAGTCGTTCCTCTTCGTCCTTGTTGATCAAGCGTCTGACTTCCAGCCCGGGGGGGGGGCGACCATGCATGAGCAGGGAGCCATTCTGAACAGAAGTATTCGACCACACTCACACGTGGTCCCCCTTCGGTTGCAAGGTCATCGGTGCCGCGGTGTTACATTCCAAATCAAATATTATTGGTCATACATGTTTAGCAGATGTTATTGCGGGTGTAGCGAAATGCTTGTGTTTCTAGCTCCGACAGTGCAGTAATATTGAACAAGCAATACCAAAAAAATGTCACAACAATAGACACAAATCTAAATTAAATGAATGGAATTAAGAATATATAAATATTTGGATGAGCAATGTCGGAGTGGCATAGACTTAAATACAATATAATACAGTATATACATTTCAGATGAGTAATGCAAAATATGTCAACATTATTAACCTGTTACTCCTACCCCCTACTTTTTCGAACATTCTGTTAAAAATCGCGCAACATTTCAGCACCCTGCTACTCATGCCAGGAATATAGTATATGCATATGATTAGTATGTGTGGATAGAAAACACTCAGACGTTTATAAAACTGGTTAAATCACGGCTGTGACTATAACAGAACGTGCGTTTCATCGAAAAGTGCAGGAAAATCTGATCACTGAAAATGGAAAAATATATCCATGCGCCACTTCAACCGATTGATAAAGGTGAACCACATTAAATGGGGCCGAGGTTGCAATACCTACAGCTTCCACACGATGTCAACAGTCTTGTCATTTGCCTAGGCTTTGTTTCTTGGTCAAACGAACAAGAGACAGCCCATTTCTTCAGGTCTCCGACCGGATATTTTGGTTGAGATTTACCCGGACATTATTTCCAGACGTACAGCTATAGAATATACATCGCCTCGTGATCAATTTGATCGCTTATTAACGTTTACTAATACCTAAAGTTGCATTACAAAAGTATTTCGAAGTGTTTTGTGAAAGTTTATCGTCAACTTTTTTAATTTTTAAAAATGACGTTACGTTATAAAACGCTAGTTTTTTCGTTGATCACACAGTCTTCATAGATCAATATCTAGGCTATATATGGACCGATTTAATCGGAAAAAAAAGACCCAATAGTGTTTATGGGACATCTAGGAGTGCCAACAAAGAAGATGGTCAAAGGTAATGAATGTTTTATATTTTATTCGTGTGTTTTGTGTAGCGCCGACTATGCTAATTATTTTGTTTACGTCCCCTGCGGGTCTTTTGGGGTGTTACATGTTATCAGATAATAGCTTCTCATGCTTTCGCCGAAAAGCATTTTAAAAATCTGACTTGTTGCCTGGATTCACAACGAGTGTAGCTTTAATTCAATACCCTGCATGTGTATTTTAATGAACGTTTGAGTTTTAACGAGTGCTATTAGCAATTAGCGTAGCGCATTTGCATTTCCAGATGTCTAGATGGGACGCCTGCGTGTCAGGTAGGAGCAAGAGGTTAACGTGACTAGTGATTTCAAGTCTATGCATATTGGGCAGCAGCCTCTAAGGTGCTAGTGATGGCTATTTAACAGTCTGATTGCCTTGAGATAGAAGCTGTTTTTCAGTCTCTCGGTCCCAGATTCCGCTATACAGGTAGATAATGAAGATCCCAAAAAGGAAATAATGTGGGGTAAAAAAAAAATATATAATAAAAAAATTCCATACAAACAATCAATAATGAAATTGGATTTAAACTAAATCAGCCTGCTTTTCTGTTCTAATCAGGTCCCTAACACAGGCTCAGAAGGATCCAAAAGTCCTTACAGGATTTCTAACATGATGTCTCGGAGGCCCAACAACGTCTCAGCTGCAGATATAATGACATCCACCTTCTTGGACTTCTTAAAACAATTTTGCCCATTCTCCACACAGGTCAAGCAACGTGTATGAACTACTCCTGGAATTATCAGCCTACGATATTGATTATCAATGTCCAATGGCACTGCAGAGATAACACCTTTTACCGGCGCCCTGCTTCGAAAATCAAAGCTGTCCACTTCATGCATTGATAATTTCGCAAGCCACAGTGCACTCTCCTTTTACTCTTTAGATACACATGGTATCAACACCACACCAATCCTGGGGACTTTGACTGCATCCACTTCTCCCAACGCCTTCTTCACCGTCCTCGTGACTTCTAAAGGGTTTCCCAAATTAACATCCTCATCCCCCCCAAAAACGTACTCCAACAAGCAACGATTCATCAGACTCATTTTCCACAACAATTGTAGCCCTTTTTGTTCCATTCTTGGACTTCACTGTTGTCCACACATCTTTCTCACCAACTGTACCCAACATGCTTTCATCTTCAAACAACAATTTTGCCCTTGCCATCTCAACCCTCCCTCTGCCTCTCAGCAGCCAGGAGTGAGCTGGGAGCTTAATAATAAGTAAATCAGGCCCAGGTGTGGCAGACCTGGGCTAACTCCCGTCTCCAAGGAGACCAGCCAATGGGGAGTCTATAAACAAATAAATTAGGAAACACAAGCTGAGAAACACAGCAAACCGTAATGATGCAAAATTAGAATAAGGCACCCAAAATATATACAGAGTATACCAAAAAATGTAAAGGTCAATCAGTAGTGCACACGTCGTTTATGTGCCTTTGTTTGAATCCCTGCCGACATCACTCTCTCTGTAATCCAGAGGCACAACCAGGTGTCACGGGCGTGATCTGAACCAGTGGCACGGTTAGTGCCGTTCATGATTAGGGAAGACAATTTTTTTTTTTACGAACATGGCCTGATTTCTATTACATCCTACTGGATGACTGTCATTCATATTCCATTCATCCAGCTCAATGTAACATCGATAGGTTTAGGCTACTACTCAAATTTTCGCTATACCCATCATGTTGCTACAACCTAGACTAATGAACGTTCACAATGCAGGTGCACAGGTCGAGAGACACATTGGAGTAATCAAGGTGACAGACACTAACCATGTTTCCATCAAACTGTTTTATGCAAGTAAAGTCCATGTTGGATAAGAAATGACACGACAGGCCTGACGGAAACAACACATTTGTCGCTAAATTTTCAACTCGGGAAAGCATGCAGTTTATTAGGCTATAGATGAAATATACTGAACAAAAATATAAACGCAACATGCAACCATTTCAAATACTTTACCGAGTTACAGTTCATATAAGGAAATCAGTCAATTTAAATCAATTCATTAGGCCCTAATCTATGGATTTCACATTACTGGGAATACAGATATGCATCTTGGTCACAAAATGTAGTGGCGTGGATCAGAAAACCAGTCAGTATCCGGTGTGACCACCATTTGCCTCATACAGCGTGACACATCTCCTCCACACAAAGTTGATCAGGCTGTTGATTATGGCCAGTGGAATGTTGTCCCACTTCTCTTCAATGGCTGTGCGAAGTTGCTGGATATTGGTCGGGAACTGGAACACTCTGTCGTGCACATTGTTCCAGAGCATCTCAAACATGCTCAAAGACATGTCTGGTGAGTATGCATGCCATGGAAGAACTGGGGAATTTTGAGCTTCCAGGAATTGTGTACAGGGGCTGTACATTATCATGCTGAAACATGAGGTGATGGCGGCAGATGAATGGCACGACAATGGGCCTCAGGATCTCGTCATGGTATCTCTGTGCATTCAAAATGCCATCAATAAAATGCAATTGTGTTCATTCTCCGTAGCTTATGCCTGCCCATACCTTCACCCCACAGCCACCATGGGGCACTCTGTTCACAACGTTGACGTCAGCAAACCGCTCGCCCACATGACGCCACACACGCGGTCTGCGGTTGTGATGCCGTTTTGACCTACTGCCATATTCTCTAAATGACATTGGAGGAGGCTTCTGGTAGAAAAATGAATATTACATTCTCTGGCAACAGCTCTGGTGGACATTCCTGCAGTCAGCATGCCAATTGCACGCTTGACTGCAGGAATGTTGGCATTGTGTTGTGTGACAAAACTACACATTTTAGAGTGGCCTTTAATTTGTCCCCAGCACAAGGTGCACCTGTGCAAAGATCATGCTGTTTAATCAACTTGTTGATACTCAATACCTGTCAGGTGGATGGATTATCTATGGCAAAGGAGAAATGCTTACTACCAGTGACGTAAACACATTTGTGCACCAAATTTGAGAGAAATAAGCTTTTTCTGTATACGGAACATTTCTGAGATCTTTTATTTCAGCTCATTAATCATGGGACCAACACTTAACATGTTGCATTTATATTTATGTTCAGTGTATGTTATGATGAACTTCACAGGATGGTAAAAGTGCAGGGTGTTGAGTTTGATGCTCCTTTCCAATTAATATCTATTCTGGTGACCTGATGATCGATCCCTGGCTGCGGTTTGACAAATAAAAATGATCTTGCTTTAATCCGTAATAATCTTCGCATGTAGGCTAGGCTACCCACACTATATCTGATGTTACAGCACACGTGCCAAGACCAGAGTGGGCACATTTTCTATGTAACACAACAGTTTTTGTGACAAAACTATCGGTGGAATTGAAAGTACAATGGAAACACATTGAACTTTAGATTTTTATTTGGTACATGACAACTTAAGCGATAAACTTGTTTTTTTTGCTCACTATGTCATCACACACTGCTTTTTATCTGCAACAAGTCAGTTCGGTGGAAACACCACTGGTGGGAAATTTATGCATTATGCGTATTTTAGAATTTTCACATGAAAATCTGCCAATTGGATGGAAACCTAGCTAGTGACACATTCAATGCCACCTTGCACACTCTTGCCTGCATCTAGCTGATCTGGGGTGTAATCATTATTCCAAACGTTCCAGTTTGCAAATCAAACGAGAGTTTCTATTGGACAAATTCAGGTAGGTCCCTCCCTGTTTCGTTCTGTTTGCTTCCATTTAAGAAATGTTTTGCAACAGAATTGGCGGAATAAATACATGCCTGATCACTCGCACACTCAGATCACATCCATAGCATTGTCAACAACCTAGAACTAACGCGTTAGTGAACCTATTATCCAATCCATGTGTACGATCACACAGTACAGTGTACCGCAAGCAGTTTAGCAGTTACACTGGCAGGCCCCCTGGCAGAAAAAACGAAAGCTTAACCTTCACTTGGAAGAGTTGCAGTGTTGGATAGCCTTTGCCAGCTAGTTAACATAAATAGCATTCCTTTATATTTGAGTCAGGTTGTTGAGTAGGCTAAATTAGCTGCATTAGCTAAGTAAGTGAAAGGTAAACTAAGAAAAAAAATACAAAATATAGCTAGCTCTCTCTGCTAATTCTCCTTAATTTTTGAATAAATTAATTTGTTTAAAATTGTTCAACTATTGTCCTTTTCTCTCTTTGAGTCATCTACTCACCACATGTTATGCACTGCAGTGCTAGCTAGCTGTAGCTTATGCTTTCAGTACTAGATTCATTCTCTGATCCTTTGATTGGATGGACAAGATGTTCATTCATATTCCAAGCGCTCTGATAGGTTGGAGGATGTCCTCCAAAAGTCGTCATAATTACTGTGTAAGTTTATGGAAGGGGTGAGAACCATTCTAAGTTTTGTATTGAAGTCAATGTACCCAGAGGAGGACGGAAAATAGTTATCTATTGCTTGGCACGCAGACAGTACAGGGACAACAATGGTAATGGACACTTTCCAGATGGACTGATGGAGCCGTTGGCGGTGGTCAGCACCGTTCCCATCTCCAGTGCAGAATGCGAGCAGGGATTTTCTCAAATGAACCTGATTTTGCACCTCAACCCTCGCCTCTCTGCACACCTCCACCATATCAGAGCTACTTTTTCTAAATCTTGTTTGTCCTCCCCTGACCAAATTCAACCTCGTCCCCTATGTGAGTTCATGGATTGCTAAATGACACAGATATGGCACAGACACCAGGAGCCATACACGAAATCGGGAGGAGAAGACGCACAAGAAAATGGCTGTCTTGTAAGAGGTTTTCATGTGGGAGAATGTAAGGAATTAAGTGAAATGCAATCATTGTAAACACACAGTACACGTGATTAAAAGGCACTCATAAATGGATATGATGTCAAATAATAAGTCATGCTGATTGGCTGTCTCTAGTTTAGTAAGAGTCCTTGTCACTTGTGACAAATGCGCTTCATATTATCACATAGACAGGTGACAGGCCTATACATTCTTATGTGTGTTCTGCTCTATTCTATATTAACCTATTTGTTTTGAAGTGATATGACGTTCAATTAATCAGCACCTTGGCGAGCGCTGTCCATTTCAGCACCATACATAGATCTGCTGCGCTGCTACATTGTGTTTAAAACTTTTTTAATCTCATATGTTTTCCGGTATTCTGTTATGCGTAATTTCATATGAAATTAGGCCCTGTAATGACATTATTTGAATTATTCAGCGCCGGAGAGCACTTTCCATTTTAGCACGATAAAAAGCTACCTGACTGTTTGATCCGTCTATTGCCATGCTATGTTGTGTTTGACACTTCTTCTCATGCTTTCAGGTATCTCAGAGACCCCCGGACCAACACCCCCTCTCACGCTCAATGATGATCCGTCACCTACCAATTTACAAATAAAGCACTGTAGATAACCTCATGAGTAAATCCACATTGGAGGTAATAACATTAATAAACACTATTATCTAGAGACAATAGTACATACACTAGACATAGCTGTTGTTATTGATGATTTGCAGCCTAATCTGATGTTGAGTGTGTGTGTGCGTGTGTGTGTGTGCGTGCGTGTGTGTGTGATTGTCTTCATAGTAATCTGCTCTGTCCTGGTGCTCTGTCCTGTCCTTGTTTTTAATTACTGTTGATACAGTTCCAGCCTTCAGTCTACCACCCCCTCAACACCCGGTACCATGGTTCCTCACTCCCGTCACTCGTCCCCCCGATCACCTATGCCTGATCAGAGCTTAACCCCCACCTTGGGAGATATCCGTTACACAGTGGGGGGGTATACCCTATTTTTTTTTTTTGAAGACCCCTGTCCTTAAATCCCCCTAAGTAGTTCCCATAAGATATACTGATCCACAAAAGCATCATCATACAGTACTCACACACATCACTGTTTTGTGTTTGTGTGAGTTATTTTTTTTGTGTTTAGGTGTGTCTCTGTGCAATGTTTACAGTATGAGGCAGTGCGCGTGCGCGTGCGCGTGTGTGTGTGTGTGTGTGTGTGTGCGTGTGCGTGCGTGTGCGTGTGCGTGTGTGTGTGTGTGTGTGTGTGTGTGTGTGTGTGTGTGTGTGTGTGTGTGTGTGTGTGTGTGTGTGTGTGTGTGTGTGTGTGTGTGTGTGTGTGATGAGTTGTGACAGGTGTTGTGGCCGCTGGTGCTTATAGAGGCGGAGGGGAGGAGGTGAACAAGGGAAACATGATTATTTAATTACTGTCTAATATGAAGTAGCCCTCTTCTCCCCCTCCCCCTCTCTATCTCTACATTGTCTTTCCCCTTCTCTTTCTCTCCCACTCCCTTTTAGTCAGCCCCTTCCCCCCTAACCCCCACTCCGAGTCTCATCCTTTCTTTATTAATGAGCAATACGGGCCTCTCTCAAATCCGCCAGGGCTTACTGTACCTCCCCCAGACAGAGCCAGAGAGGAGGGGGGGATCCAATCAGCTCGTACCCCATGAGGATGTTCTAACCCCCCCATCCTATCCTCTTCACCCTCCTAGTGGAATGGTTAATATATACATTCTGGCTACTCTGTTTTTGGTCAATATGACATGCCTAAAAGATTGAATTTAAATATATTCCTGTCAGTTTTGTGTATTTTCCTCCAAATATCCGTTTCAAATGAGAATTATTTTCATTTTTTTTATCATTGAAGACAGTGTAATATTTCGACTTCCACCACTTTCAGTGGAATTGTAAATGACTAGTATGTCTTAGAAAAGTGATTATAGTGTGTAAAAGTAGCTGAGATATGTATATTATTTGTATAATATAATAAAACATTCTTAATCTAACTCAAATTATATTTTCATAAATAAGCAAAAGACTGAAAGTGTTACATTGTGCCCAGTTCTCACCCAACCCACATTGAGTTGGTTATGTCACCTAATTGCAGGTAGAGACTATGACGTGGCTACCAGCCCAGCTTTACTCTGCCTACTCAACTTTTACTGTGCCGTTCTAGAATGAACGGCAATGGGTCAAAGTAATATTCTTGGAAAGTGGACTGCGTCACAATCGGTAAAATGTAAACACAACTGGAGACACCTCATAATTTGATATAAGAGTTTTACAGGAGCTAGCAAAGGAGTATAGGAGCGGTTGCTAATTAAGCAGTTGCAAACCAGTTTAGCTAGCTAGCTAACCATCTTGACTAACTGTAGGACAAAACTATTCACTTATTTACAGTTAGCTGGTAACCATACATCTTACTGCTAGCAAACTAGCAAAGCTAGCTAATTTGCTAGCTATTTCTCTTTTATTCCACCAAATAAATTAAGCTATGATTGTCTGTCACTTCCTCTAATTCAGTGGTCACCAACATGTAGATTACGATCAACTGGTCGATCTTCAAGGCATTCTTAGCCAAACATTTATGTAGAAATGCCATCAAAAAAGTATCCCGCTCCGATTAGCCCAAAGAAATAAATCAAGAGTACTTATAGACGGGTTGGTTGTTTAGCAACAACACATGTGCAACTATGGGGCAAAACAGACAGGCTTGGCTTAAATTGACAACATGTAAACTATAGTATATTTAGTCTCCAAATGTTTATTGAAAACATACTGTAAATACATTTGCACAATGAACACTTGTTGTTTCTCAAATACATCATTACAGTTGTTGGTTAGCTAACTATAAAATGTTGTGCCATAGTAGCATTAACATGAAATTAGTCTAAACACCGCAAAAGAAGACATGGTATCAAAATCAAGATAAAACTAGCTGAAATGAGCCACCTATTGTGCGACTTCCCACATGGCAGCTTCTTGTTCACATTACTTTTAAACGGGAAAGGGATACCTAGTCAGTTGTACAACTGAATGCATTCCACTGAAATGTGTCTTCCGCATTTAACCCAACCCCTCTGAATCAGAGAGGCGTAGAGGGCTGCCTTAATGGACATCCACATCTTCTGCGCCCGGGGAACAGTGGGTTAACTGCCTTGCTCAAGGGCAGAATGACAGATTTTTACCTTGTCAGCTCAGGGATTCGATCCAGCAACCTTTCGGTTACTGGCCAAATGCTCCTACCCGCCAGGCTACCTGCCGCCCCAAAACTATGAACAGAGAGAGACTGTTGAAGAATGCAACAGAGAGCTGCTGTTTTTATGAGTGAGTTCACGTTTAATGCATTTTTATTCAGCACTGTTAACACGGTTTTCATTTAACACTTTGACAAACCGTAAAACGTGCTTCTCCCTACTTCCACTCTCACTACAACCAACCAGCAATGCAGCTGCAATGAAAGAGTAGCCAAAGGTAGCCTGTCAATAGGCCTGCATTTGTATTATTACCGGCTCGTCGTGTCTATTTTAATATCAAGGAATATTTACTTTCTCTGGCCGTAGGAACAGCAACATGAATATGTGCATGAGGCAGAAATAATGCAGTGCGACTGGAGTTTTGCCATCAGGTTGAAGACGGTGTCCCATCTCTCTGGCCAGACTCACCATTGGAAGGGAGAGAGAACGGGACCCCCTGCTGCTCTGTCCCTCCTTCTGCTGAGACTGATCATCAGAAAAATCAAGTAATACAAAAAAGCTAATTATTTCAATGGAATTGTTATGCTCAGCTGTGCCTCTCAAGTAATACAACCACTGATATCATAGCTGTTATCGTAGCTCATGTTTTGAAATATAATATGGTCTGTGAAGAACAATATTGGCAGGCCAAGTATAGCCAATATGATTTTGATAATGTATTAAGCCTACTGCACAAACCCCAGCCTACAGAACTGGTTTTATTAGGTTCATGTTGCACAGGCTAAGATTTTTTGAGTCATGTTGAAAGAATTGAGCGGTAGATCTTTGGCTTGGATTTTGACTCCGAAAAGGTTGGTGACCGCTACTCTAATTCAAACACACTGCGATATACCATCTATAGTATATCATGCTATTAACACGTTCATCCTATTCTATTAGAATTGTATCTGATAGAATCCAACTGAGACAAAGAGGCTTTAGCTCTCCAATGCAGCACACAGTCACTGGTATTCAATGTCACTGGCAAATGGGTGAATCTGTACAGAGGAGAGATAAATTAATTAGCAGAGAAAGAGAGAGAACGTCTCATGAATAATGAAAATTGGCAATACAACCCGAAAAGGATGTTGTAAGTATCAGAGCACGAATGTAAAGAGAGACATACCTCACGTACACACGCATACACCTACACGCATGCAGCAGATAGTATACCTGGAAGTATTCAGTTATCAGTCAGTCAGTGCTTAGAGGACCTCGGCCACTCTGTAGTATTTTCACTGTCCTGTTCTTCACGGTCACTTCTCACGCAAGCACCTTTTCTCCCGCTTCTCTTCTCAACTCTCCCCCCACCCATAAACCTCACATCTTTCCTCTCCACACCTGTCCTCCCCCTACTCCAAGCTTCCCTCCTCTCCTCTCACATCTCCTCCCCTTTCCCCTCCTCTTCCCTGTCCTAAATAATTCATTGGGGATGCACACATGAGTGGCCATTGCAGGGATTCAGTTGGGGAATCTGGGGAACAAATGAACCATGATGGCAGGAATTAAAGCTTCCCCTTGGCCCATCCAGAGAGCCTGAGGACACCTCCGCCAGTGTCCTTTCCCTGGCGTTAAATGTTAGCAGTCTTGGTTCGGGAGGCTTAAATGCTAAATATGCCCTGAGTGTAAGATATGGGTGACTAGAGACCAGTGGTGACATTTGATCTGTTCGCACTGTATGTGCTCACATTAGGGGTGTACAGACATTGGGGCGATTTAACAAAAACAACACATTTTTTGTCTTTAAAAATCGTACTGGTGTCTCATATTGAAAGAAACACAGTATTTTTCCAAAATGGGGGGTTTGAAGAAATTCATTCAAACATGAACTAGAAATAAATTCTAAGACAGGTTGTGTTAAGTGAGTGGTTTCGTTTCAAGTTGTTGTTTGTATGGAAGCTCAGTTTGTGTTTGTGAACATATTAGTGGCGAGATTAAACGTGTCACCCGGAAGTGGCAAACAGATTGGTAGCTTGATAGTGGTTGAAGGCTTAACATCCCCTGAGTGGTAGCCGTTCGAATCCAGGTATTTGTTTGTTTTTTGGCATGTTTTTGTTTTCTTAATGTTACCCTAACCCTTACCTTAACCACTCGCTAGCATGCGTAAACTTAACATGCGTAAACTTAACATATATATATATATAATACATAATATTTCCCATTTCGTTTAATTTGTTTAAAAACCAAGCATAGCCTCCCCTCCTCTCAATTAAGGCCCTTTGTTTTTGTCTGCCCAATGCAATAGCGAGGAAGTTAAGACCGTCAATCTTAATCAACAAAGCTTTATTAAAATATGACGTTTGAGAGGAGTAAAACAGTGAGCTGACATTCCCTTTTTATCTCTGCATTGTAGGCAGGCCCACATGTTGTTATCCATACAGATACAGTTTTGGACGTGTGTAAAAACCCTTCATGATGTAGTACCCAAGCCCATCGTGAAGCCTACTGTAATGACGGATGGTTTTATGATAACATTACACGTTACATGGATTTGTTGTTGGATCGCTTGTTTTTTTGTTTACTTTTATTACAATCAAACTTATTGGAATGATTCACCTTCCTGGTTTTATAGTGACAACATCCGTGGCGCACTTACAATGCAAGAATGCGATCTGATCTGTAAGTTGGTTATGATTATGTTTTTAAAAACAGGTCTATTTGGGAGTGGTGTAACGGTAAGTGGACATTCTCCCTTTCCATTTATATCTGATCTTTGCCCAGCTACTGTGAAAAGTGTGGATGAGCATAAAACCCTCCACAGTCTGCGTTGTTTTAATATTATATGACCACGGGGAGAAATGATGGTGCCTGTAAGTGTGACATAGCCTATTTAAAACAAGTTGAAGTTTCGCTATGTTTAGAATTTGATTATAATTATTTGTTATATTTTTATAGGCCTTATCAATAATTAATTTAATCTTGCTTATTGACAATGTTTGGCATGTCCATGCTTAGCCATAAAGCAATTTACAGTAGGCCCAGTCCCTATATCAGTGTGAATGCTATTAAAGCCATGCAATTACTTAGAACAATGTGGACTGTAAATCGGTTCAAGTTAATGTATTTAGCAAAGATAGCTCTACATTTTGTTATTTTGTTTCTGTAAGCCATTTAACAAACTATAACGGACTAACATTGGAATGGAGTTGATTCCAAAGTCAATGCATAAGAGTCTGTGAATATACTACTTGAGGCAACCACATATTTCACCCTGGAGTACGTTCTGATTGAGGGGGTAAACTTTGACACACCCACAATTTGTTTGTTCATCAAAACCCAGCACTTTCGCTCCAACACCAGCAAGTACGCCGATAATTGTGATGGAGATAATAGTGAAAATATTTCTGACACACCCCGGAACCTATAGCGCTACAACTGGCGATCCTATTTACATTTACATTTAAGTCATTTAGCAGACGCTCTTATCCAGAGCGACTTACAAATTGTTTACCATTGCGTTTGCTTTGTTAAAATGGAGTCTGTGGTCTGTTTTGGGAATCTGAGTATTATGAATTGAATTAATTATATGAGCACACAGATACACACACAAACACAGATACACCCATGACACAGATACACATACATCAATGCAGCCCCCCCCACACACACTCACACACTGGCACCCAGATACCGAGGTGTGAGTTTATTTGACAAAGTGTTTCCGTCTCTACGTATCTGTCTTTCACGTGTCCGTCAAAGAGCAGACAAGCGGGCATATGTAACTGTTTAGTCACCATGGCGATGACAAGTTGACTGATGACTCAGAGTGACACATGGAAGCAAAACAGAACTGGGCCTGCTAGCTGGGCTGCTCTCACTGAGGGCAACAGCATCATATTGGAAGACACAACAGAAACAACGCTGCAGGACACACACAAACACACACACAAACACACAGTCTCACACACTATAACACCCACACACACAATCAGCATAGACGACGCAAAATACAAAAACTATTCCTAACAGACACAAACAACCCACTGGGCACAGACGTCAGTTCAACGTCTCGTTCTGATTTACATTTGGTTTAGTTGTCAACTAACACGAATTCAATGTGAAATCAACAAAATATTTCACCCTGTTATTGAATTTAAGTTAAGTTGTGTGAAAAAAAATACGAAATTCCCTTTCGTTGATGACTTTTTGCATATCCAATCAGTTTTCCACATTTATTCAACATCATCACATTTCATTATTTGGTTGAAATGATGTGGAAACAACGTTGATTCAATCCATTTTTGCCCAGTGGGAAAGCTTGGGGAGTCGTAAGACACGGGCACAAACAATGCTGTAGGACATACACTCCATGTCATTGTATGCTGTAGCGTTAAAATTTCCCTTCACCGGAACTAAGGGGCCTAGCCCAAACCATGAAAAACAGCCCCAGACCATTCTTCCCCCTCCACGAAACTTTACAGTTGGCACTATGGGGCAGGTAGTGTTCTCCTGACATTTGCCAAACTCAGATTTGTCCATCAGATGGACAAGCGTGATTCATCACTCCAGAGAACGCGTTTCCACTGCTCCAGAGTCCAATGGCAGTGTGCTTACACCACTCCAGCCGACACTTGGCATTGCGCATAGTGATCTTAGGCTTGTGTGCGCCTGCTCAGCCATTGAAATCCATTTCATGATGCTCCCGACAAACAGTTCTTGTGCTACCTTTGCTTCCAGAGAAAGTTTGGAACTCGGTAGTGAGTGTTGCAACCGACGACAGACGATCTACTGCCAATGTTTGTCTATGGAGATTACACAGCGGTGCTCGATTGTATGCACCTGTCAGCAACGGGTATTGGTTGAAATAGCCGAATCCACTCATTTGAAGGGGTGTCCACATTATTTTGTATATGAAGTGTACTACATCCTCAAAAACAATACAAACATCCCAACTAGAAACACATTGCTTGGGTGAGGTTAATAACCCACACACACACACACACACACACACACACACACACACACACACACACACACACACACACACACACACACACACACACACAATGATCCTGTAGAAATTGGATTGTGTCTATTTAGCGTAAGCTAATTAGCATTGCCATTAAAGGTTCTTGATTAAAAGTTCCTCTGTAGTTTATGTTCACTTGTAAATAAGAGCTCTATACCTCAGACAACTACCTTAGCTTATTCATACAACCTTATACTGTACATGCAAACATTTATACACATTCACACAGATGCACACATGCACGAGACACAGCAAAATATTGTATTTCAGAAACATTTCTACTTTAGTAAACATCTGTAGCTATACTTGTAACTTCCTGTACCACCTCATTTAATATGCTGTTGTCTTGTCTGTGACTTATTTTCTCTGACTAGTTCAGTATCTCTTGGTGCCTGAACCTATTTGAACTCCCTTTCTATTTGAAAAGGTGTTTGAAATGGATGCTCAGATGCGGAGGGGCAGGTTTCGGTCGAAAGCCAGACCCTGTCCCCCGGTGCGAACACTGGGGCCTCACTGCGGTGGCGGTCAGCGCTCCTCTTCTGCCGTCCACCAGCTTGCTTGAGGGATTCCTGGATGGCCCTCCAGTGTCTTCACACCTTCAGGGCCTTTACCACAGCTAACAACTCCCGGTCCCCCACATCATAGTTTCGCTCAGCCGGACCGAGCTTCTTCGAAAAGAAAGCGCAGGGGTAGAGCTTCGGTGGTGTGCCCGAGCACTGTGATAGCACGTCTCCAACCCCAGCCTCGGACGCGTCCACCTCCACTATGAACGCTAAAGAGGGGTCCGGATGTGCCAACACGGAAGCATCATTTAACAGCGCCTGCAACCGATTGAAAGCTCTGTCCGCCTCTGCCGACCACCGTGAAGGCGCCAGCCCCCCCTTCAGCAGTGAGGTAATGGGAGCCGCCACCTGGCCAAAACCCCGGATAAACCTCCGGTAATAATTGGCAAACCCTAAAAACCGCTGCACCTCCTTTACCATGGTTGGAGTCGGTCAATTACGCACAGCCTTAACGCGGTCATACTCCATTACCACCCCCGAGGTGGAAATGCGATAACCCAGGAAGGAGACGGCTCGTTTGGAGAACACACATTTCTCAGCCTTAACGTATAGGTCATGCTCCAGCAGTCGCCCAAGCACCTTGCGCACCAGAGACACATGGTCGGCGCGTGTGGCAGAATAGATCAGGATATCATAAATATACACCACCACACCCTGTCCGTTTGGAGCATTCTTTAACCCATACGGCATGACGAGGTACTCATAATGGCCAGATGTGGTACTAAACGCGGTTTTCCACTCGTCTCCATCCCGAATACGCACCAGATTAGACGCGCTCCTGAGGTCCAGTTTCGTGAAAAAAACACGCTCATTGATTCCACCGCCGTAGGGATGAGAGGTAGCGGGAAACTAAACCCCACTGTGATGGAATTGAGACCTCGATAATCAATGCACGGATGCAGACCTCCCTCCTTTTTTCACAAATAAATAAACTTGAGGAGACAGGTGACGTGGAGGGCCGAATGTACCCCTGATCAGAGATTCCGTGACATATGTCTCCATAGCCAACGTCTCCTCCTGTGACAATGGGTACACGTGACTCCTTGGAAGTTCAGCGTTTAACTGGAGGTTTATCGCACAATCCCCCTATCGATGAGGTGGTAATTTGGTCGCCCTCTTCTTACAGAAAGCCAAATTGGCATACTCAGAGGGAATGCGCACAGGGAAACCTGGTCTGGACTCTCCACCGACGTGGCACCGATGGAAACTCCCATACACCTACCTGAACACTCCTCTGACCACCCCTGGAGAGGCCCCTGTTTCCATGAAATCCTGGGATTGTGACTGGCCAGCCAGAGAACCCCCAGCACCACTGGAAACACAGGTGAATCGATAAGGAAGAGACTAATCCCATCCCTATGATCCCCCTGCTTTACCAGGTCCAGTGGAACCATGGCCTCCCTGACCAGCCCTGACCCTAATGGTCGGCTATCTAAGGAGTGAACGGGGAAGGGGGAGATCTATCAGCACCAGCGGAATCCCCAGCTTACGGGCGAGTCCGCAATCCATAAAGTTCCCAGCTGTGCCTGAATCGACTAGCGCCTTATGCTGGAGAGAGGGAGAAAACTCAGAAAAAAAATAATACAAACATGTGACCAACAGCGAGCTCTTGGTGAGTTTGATGCTGATTCACCTGGGGTAACCAAGAAGTGTTCTGCCTGCCCTCTCGACTCCCAGACAGGCTCCTCCAGCACCGGTCGGAAGTGTGTCCTCTCTGACCACAGCTGGTGCAGGAGGAGCCTCCTCCTCCGGTACCCCTCGATGCGGCCTCCCCTAACTCCATAGGTATGGGAGCGGGAGGGCCAGGAGGTGGAACTGACAGGGCCCTTTCTGAACGCCCGCAGGCAGCCAGCAGATTGTCCAGCCGGATCGACATGTTTATGAGTTCGTCGAGGGAGATAGTGGCGTCCCGACAAGCTAGCTCCCTGCGGACGTCCTCACTGAGGCTGCACCAGTAGTGGTCCATCAGGGCCCTGTCATTCCACCCGGCCCCAGCGGCCAAGGTCTGGAACTCCAGCGCGAAGTCCTGCGCGCTCCTCGTCTCCTGCCTAAGGTGGAACTATCCAGTTGTCCCTAGCCAAGTCTGGGCCATTCCAAACAGCGTTGGCCCACTCCAGGGCTCGGCCCATCAGGCAGGAGACGAGGACGCTCACACTCTCTTCGCCCGAGGGAGTCGGCCTCACGGTAGCCAGGTACAACTCGAGCTGGAGCAAAAAACCCTGGCACCCAGCTGCCGCTCCATCGTACTCCCTCTGGGGTGCAAGACGAAGTGCGCTGGAGCCGGACGCCGCCAGAGGAGTGGGTTGAATTGTCGGAGGAGCTGGAGGTGAGGTGGGGAGACCACTCCTCTCCCATCGGTCCATTCTCTCCATCATCTGGTCCATCGCCGACCCAATCCAATGGAGGATGTTCGTATGATGGAGGACGCGCTCCTCCATCGATGGAAGGGGGGTGGCCGCTGACTCCATTCTTGGTGCGGGCTTCTGTAACGCACTTTAGGCGTAGTGGGTGCGGAGTCAGGCGCAGGAAGCAGAAGGTACAGAACAATGTTTTATTCCGGCACAGAGAAAAATGGTTACGCCAATACCGGGCGCACATACAAGGCCCAAAACCAGGACCCAACCAGTCTGGAGGAAAAACAAAGGGAAACGCACTACCACAAACATACACAGAGGAAAGATAAGCCCGCACAAAGACCAGGCGGGCCTTACCGACTTAAATAGCCCAACTAAAAACCTAAACAAGAAACAGGTGTAACCAATAAGACAAAACCAACAGAAAAGGGAAAAGGGATTGGTGGCAGCTAGTAGACCGGTTACGATGACTGCGAGCGCTGCCCGAACAGGAAGAGGAGCCACCTTCGGTGGGAATCGTGACAGCATCCCAATCATTTGATGTCAATCAGTTTCAGGGGGATATGCATTTAGATCTTCTTGAATGACTGTTTCGCGAGCAGATTATGTAGATGGTGTTAATAAACTATACACAGTGCCTTCAGAAAGTATTTACACCCTTTGACTTTTTCCGCATTTTGTTGTTACAGCCTGAATTTACAATTTATTAAATTTACAATGCTTGTCACTGGCCTACACACAAAAAAATAGAAATGTGCAATTATTTTACAAAACCCTTAGAGACTTACCCAGAAAGATTCACAGCTGATTACAGTGATTACAGCTGAAGCTGAAGGTGATTCTAACATGTATTGACTCAGGGGTACTAAATACTTATCTAATCAAGATATATTATAATTTTCATACTGTTTTTGCAAATGTTAGAATTTTTCTTACACTTTTACATTACAGAGTAATTTAATCGTTGACAAAAAATGACAGTTAAATCCATTTTAATCCAACTGTAACACAACAAAACGTGGGAAAGGTCCAGCGATGGGAATACTTTCTGAAGGCACTGAAGGCCTTACTGTATATTTTGTTTCAATCAAAGCACATTCTGCCTAGTGGTGCTGTAGAGTTTTGGCCGAATTTGCATTTTCTATCACTATTCAGCTAACCTTCCAAAAATCTCAGAAGTTTTTGGTGTAACAGTAACGTTATACTATGCTATTATATGTCCTTCTGTAGCTCAGTTGGTAGAGCATGGTGCTTGTAATGCCAGGGTAGTGGGTTCGATCCCCGGGACCACCCATACGTAGAATGTATGCACACATGACTGTAAGTCGCTTTGGATAAAAGCGTCTGCTAAATGGCATATATTATTATTATATATTATATTTGGTTATGTTATGTAGAATACTAATGAATCATTTGGTGATCTCCCAAGACATTGATTGATTCAGCGTTGATGTAACTTTACTAAATGAACACCATTGTGAGAAGCCCTGGCAGCACTACACCCCTGTGGTCCGTTGCACTGAACGAGCAATTGGAAATATTTGGCCAAGGAAACATTTCTGGTTGCTCTCAGAGAATGTAAAATAGTTAGGAAGAAAGTGTTTTTAAATGGGATTGAGTAGCAGAAAATACTGTATGTTGAATGAGAAACTAATGACCATGGAGAGCCTCACAAGTGCTCCCAGGCAGACTATATAACTTTTTTGTCCGCTTTGAGGACAATACAGTGCCACTGACACGGCCCGCAACCAAAACATGCGGACTCTCCTTCACTGGTCTCGACCCCGCCCTGTGCAACTGGGTACTGGACTTCCTGACGGGCCGCCCCCAGGTGGTGAGGGTAGGCAACAACATCTCCACCCCGCTGATCCTCAACACTGGGGCCCCACAAGGGTGCGTTCTGAGCCCTCTCCTGTACTCCCTGTTCACCCACGACTGCGTGGCCACGCACGCCTCCAACTCAATCATTAAGTTTGCGGATGACACCACAGTGGTAGGCTTGATTACCAACAACGACGAGATGGCCTACAGGGAGGAGGTGAGGGCCCTCTGAGTGTGGTGTCAGGAAAATAACCTCACACTCAACGTCAACAAAACTAAGGAGATGATTGTGGACTTCAGGAAACAGCAGAGGGAACACCCCCCTATCCACATCGATGGAACAGTAGTGGAGAGGGTAGTAAGTTTAAGTTCCTCTGCGTACACATCACAGACAAACTGAATTGGTCCACCCACACAGACAGCATCGTGAAGAAGGCGCAGCAGCGCCTCTTCAACCTCAGGAGGCTGAAGAAATTTGGCTTGTCACTAAAAGCACTCACAAACTTCTACAGATGCACAATCGAGAGCATCCTGTCGGGCTGTATCACCGCCTGGTACGGCAACTGCTCCGCCCACAACCGTAAGGCTCTCCAGAGGGTAGTGAGGTCTGCACAAAGCTTCACCGGGGGCAAACTACCTGCCCTCCAGGACACCTACACCACCCGATGTCACAGGAAGACCATACAGATCATCAAGGACAACAACCTACCTGAGCCACTGCCTGTTCACCCCGCTATCATCCAGAAGGCGAGGTCAGTACAGGTGCATCAAAGCTGGGACCGAGAGATTGAAAAACAGCTTCTATCTCAAGGCCATCAGACTGTTAAAAAGCCACCACTAACATTGAGTGGCTGCTGCCAACACACTGACTCAACTCCAGCCACTTTAATAATGGGAATTGATGGGAAATGATGTAAAATATATCACTAGCCACTTTAAACAATACTACCTAATATAATGTTTACATACCCTACATTATTCATCTCATATGTATACGTATATACTGTACTCTATATCATCTACTGCATCTTTATGTAATACATGTATCACTAGCCACTTTAACTATGCCACTTTGTTTACATACTCATCTCATATGTATATACTGTACTCAATACCATCTACTGTATCTTGCCTATGCCGCTCTGTACCATCACTCATTCATATATCTTTATGTACATATTCTTTATCCCCTTACACTTGTGTCTATAAGGTAGTAGTTTTGGAATTGTTAGCTAGATTTCTTGTTGGTTATTACTGCATTGTCGGAACTAGAAGCACAAGCATTTCGCTACACTCGCATTAACATCTGCTAACCATGTGTATGTGACAAATACATTTGATTTGATTTGAAGTTTGATGAAATTCATTGGACTTGATTTGGAAAGGCACACACCTGTATATATAAGGTCCCACATTTGACAATGAATGTCAATGCAAAAATCAAGCCATGAGGTCGAAAGAATTATCTATTTTTTACTTAACACATTTTTCTTCTTAACTTCTTAAAGCATTGTTGGTTAAGGGCTTGTAAGTAAGCATTTCACTGCAAGGTCTACACCTGTTATATTTGGCGCATGTGTAACGGCATTCCTCCTCCTCTTCTGAGGAGAAGCAAGAAGGATCGGAGGACCAATGTGCAGCGTGGTAAGTGTCCATAACATTTATTTAAAGACATAAACTGAACACTACAAAACAATAAAGTGAAATGAACTAAACCGAAACAGTACCGTGTGGCAACAAACACCCACCACTCAAAAGTGAAACTCAGGCTACCTAAGTATGATTCTCAATCAGAGACAACTAACGACACCTGCCTCTGAGAACCATACTAGGCTGAAGTCAAAACCCACCATAGAAAAACACACATAGACTGCCCACCCCAACTCACGCCCTGACCATACTAAATAAAGACCAAACAAAGGAAATAAAGGTCAGAACGTGACAGCATGTGACCAATAAAATTTGATTTGATTTTCAGCGGCATGGGCTGGGAGACTAGTCTTGATCAAGGGAAAGATGAACGGAGTAAAGTACAGAGAGATCCTTGATGAAAACCTGCTCCAGAGTACTCAGGACCTCAGACTGGGGACATGGTTCACCTTCCAACAGGACAACGACCCTAAGCACACAGCCAAGACAACTCAGGAGTGGCTTCGGTAGTCTCTGAATGTCCTTGAGTGGTCCAGCCAGAGCGAACTTGAACCTGATCAAACATCTCTGGAGAGACCTGAAAATAGCATTATGGGGTAGGTCGATGAGGGGAAAAATATTGTATCCATTTTAGGCTGTAACGTAAAGAAATGCGGAAGAAGTCAAGGCGTCTGAATATTTTCCGAATGCACTGTAGGTAAACATGTATATCTGTGTTGTGTTACTGTCTGGGATCTGGTTCAGGAGGGATCAGTTTGGTCCACAGACGGTGAAAGGTAGTGACCAAGAAGAGCAGACTTTAGGTCCCTGCTATGCAGGGTCTTGGGGCAAGTCCACCAGCCAGTAGGTGTCTTCACATCTGCAGTGCAGACGAGGTCTGTAAAATCAACTGGCAAATCAGGCTGGTCAGGGGCTCGGGGAAGTATTCCAACACACTGAATTCCTCTTCAAATTTGATAAACAGCTGCCTGAGGGAGTGCAGGTCTCCGCTCAGTTCCTCCTCTAGAGTGAGGATCTGACAGGATATGAGGTTCAGGCTCTCCAGCCCAGTCAGGTTGCGGAACATGATAGCTAGCCTTAGATGCAGGATGAGGTCCACCCATTTCAGCTTAAGATACCTCAGCTGCACAAGTGTATTCAGGTCAGTCTGCTAGAGCATAGACTGTAAGTCAAAATACTCCACGGAGGGGAACTACTTTGCAGCGAAGTGAGATCCACACAGGAGGTGCTCCGCTATGGCTGTGAGGCTGACGACGGACTTGAAGAATGGTCTCCAGCAGTACTGGAATGACACATTTTGGGCACGGAGCTGAAGGGCCAAGCCTGGTTCTGGGGTACTGTTCCTGCTGATGATGATGTTGAGACAATCAAAAAATGAGGTAATGTTCATGTACATCAATCCCAAAGGGAAGACACCAAATATGAGCATTAAATTTAAAGTCATACACCTCCCACTGGCTGGCTGGATGGTGAATGTCCCTTAAATCTATTTTCTTCAGTGAAGTCAGCTGAATAAGTGCAGAAGCTTCGATGTGTAGGAGTGAGTTTAGTTCCAGTGATAAGATCTCTATGTCGTGCAGGCCAAAGAAAGTGTTCTTTGTAAACTGAGAGATCTTGTTACAACTTAAATCTAGGAACCTCAGTTTACCAAGTCCCTTAAATATAAAGTCAGAAATATTAGTAATGTCATTGGATCCTAGACCCAGATGTTCCAGATTTTCAAGCAACAGAACTGCTCTGAGGAGGTATTTGTCATGTGAAATCTACTCAAGGAAAGTCTCTTCAGCCACATGATTGGACCCTTATGAGTGTCACAAAGCTCACTGAGCTCAGAGATAACTTCTGTACAATGTGACCGACAAATGGGTGAGATTCTTAAAGAAATGGATCATGCTCAAATTGTCTATAACGTTATCACTATTACAGATGCTGAGGCTGAGCACCTCACTCCCCTGACAATTTCTCATAGCAGACTCAGTAGTTCCCAGTTTTATGGCTACTTATATCAACTTGTATGATTGATAGTTTGAAGTCTCGCAAACATATTAAAAATCAATATTTTTTTAACACAAAATGACGCAGTCTGCTGATACCAGACTGCAGAAGTTGTGTCTGTAGCTCATCATTGTCAGGCAAAGAAAGAGATGATGTGTTTTCAAAGAATTTGAATGCTCCTTTATCTAAACAGTGTACTTTAGGGAAGTAAAGAAATCTTGAAGATCATAGAAATAAGGAAGCTCAAGAACAGCTCTGTTTGTGTCAGAACCGTTTTGTTGTCTCAAAATGACTGTCCAATCTGAATTAAAGTTCAGGATCGTCAATGACTATGCTACATAATACATCAGAGCACGCCTGTGTACAGGTGTTGACTGTGAGTTTCTTCAGGAGAGGGATCCCTCCCAATGCATTCAGTGGGGTCACAGAAAGCCTGTAGTTCTCAATGCACAATTCCTCAAGATGAATCAGGTCACCGAATGTGGTAGATAGACGTGGGGAATTGTAACACTGTGACACACAGAAAAGATAGTCTCTTTACATGGGACAGCCCTTTGAAGATTCCAGGCAGAATCGTGGGCAGACAGCCTCATATGCGAAAGGTCTCCGGGGTGGAAAATCAAGAGAGCCCTCCAGACTGCATCACAGATCCATTCCTGATCTCGAGACGGAGAGCCTGGTAGTTTGATGAAAAAATGGCAAGTCTGAGTTTGAGATTGTGTACATCCCAGCAAACGGCAGTTATGTTGCTTTGAGGGCAGGAACTGCTGTGAATGGACAACCATTATTGGATTGTCTTGTCATAGAGTACGCATGTATTACTAAAACCAACCGCAGGAGCCGATGATCCAAACTACCAATAGTCCAAATTGAACAGAGACCAGCCTCTTTTTTCTTGTGAAGTAGACACAGGTCTGCTAGAATTATGTGTTGGTTGTTATGTAGTTTGTTATTATCTCATCCAGTGTAGGTGATTAACAAATTGATGATTGATAATCAGAATGCTCCTCTCTCCAATTGGATGATGTCACGCCTTGGTCATAGTGTTTTGTGTTTCGTTATATATTTGGTCAGGCCAGGGTGTGACATGGGTTTATATGTTGTGTTTCGTATTGGGGTTTTGTAGGCATTTGGGATTGCGGCTGAGTAGGGGTGTAGCTTAGGTTGGCTGCCTGAGGCGGTTCTCAATCAGAGTCAGGTGATTCTCGTTGTCTCTGATTGGGAACCATATTTAGGTAGCCGGGGTTTCACTGTGTATTTCGTGGGTGATTGTTCCTGTCTCTGTGTAGTGTTCACCAGATAGGCTGTATTAGGTTTCACGTTCCGTTTGTTGTTTTTGTATTTATTAAGTTATTTCATGTATCGTCATTAGTTTCATTAAAGACATGAGTAACCACCACGCTGCATTTCGGTCCGACTCTCTTTCGACGAACGAACGCCGTTACAGATGAGGCGTTGGTTGGATTGCATGTCCAATGGAACGAAGACCTGGAGTACTTCCACTGCTCTGTCTGCTAACTGAGTTGTAGATATGTTCATCTCCTCTTGATATTTTTACTATATATGGCTTTTGCGTCTCTGCAATCTCTTCTTGGTCTATTTTGTTTTATTAACTCTTAGATACTTTGAGAAAAGCTGTAGGTTAAAAATGAGATTATTCTTAACATATCTCTCTCACTTTCTCGTAGCGTCTACATAATAGATAGTGGTTAGTCTTTTTTTCTTATTTAAAAGGCAATTCCACCACTTTTCAACCCCATTTTCATCTCCAGCACAATACCGGTGTCTACATATGTGAAAACGGTGCATTTCTACTTTTTGCAGAAAATAATATTTTGTTAAAAAATTCAATACGACTCAGATTATTTTCAAACAGCATAGACCAGCATAGGCAGGTGACTATCCTTCGTTGTGTTTTAGCTGGTGAACAGCCTCCATTGGATTAGTTAAAAAAATGTATACCACAGTTGGAAGTTTACATACATTTAGGTTGGAGTCATTAACTCATTTTTCAACTACTCCACACATTTCTTGTTAACAAACTATAGTTTTGGCAAGTTGGTTAGGACATCTACTTTGTGCATGACACAAGTAATTTTTCCAAACATTGTTTACAGACATTATTTCAATTATAATTCACTGTATCACAATTCCAGTGGGTCAGACGTTTACATACACTAAGTTGACTGTGCCTTTAAACAGCTTCGAAAATTCCAAAAATTATGTCATGGCTTTAGAAGCTTCTGATAGGCTAATTGACATCATTCAAGTCAATTGGAGGTGTACCCGTGGATGTATTTCAAGGCCTACCTTCAAACTCAGTGCCTCTTTGCTTGACATCATGGGAAATTCAGAAGAAATCAGCCCAGACCTCAGAAAAAAAATAGTAGACCTCCACAAGTCTGGTTCATCCTTGGGAGCCATTTCCAAATGCCTGGAGGTACCATGTTCGTCTGTACAAACAATAGTACGCAAGTATAAACACCATGGGACCACGCAGCCGTCATACCGCTCAGGAAGGAGATGGGTTCTGTCTCCTAGAGATGAACGTACTTTGGTGCGAAAAGTGCAAATCAATCCCAGAACAACAGCAAAGGACCTTGTGAAGATGCTGGAGGAAACAGGTACAATAATATCTATATCCACAATAAAACGAGTCCTATATATCGACATAACATGAAAGCCCGCTCAGCAAGGAAGAAGC